>NC_073692.1:272921426-273115317 GCF_029784155.1 Uranotaenia lowii | reverse complement strand
TGAAATTTTTGTAATTTTTGTAATTTTTTGTAATTTTTGTAATTTTTGTAATTTTTGTAATTTTTGTAATTTTTGTAATTTTTGTAATTTTTGTAATTTTTGTAATTTTTGTAATTTTTGTAATTTTTGTAATTTTTGTAATTTTTGGAATTTTTGTAATTTTTGTAATTTTTGTAATTTTTGTAATTTTTGTAATTTTTGTAATTTTTGTAATTTTTGTAATTTTTGTAATTTTTGTAATTTTTGTAATTTTTGAAATTTTTGAAATTTTTGTAATTTTTGTAATTTTTGTAATTTTTGTAATTTTTGTAATTTTTGTAATTTTTGTAATTTTTGTAATTTTTGTAATTTTTGTAATTTTTGTAATTTTTGTAATTTTTGTAATTTTTTGTAATTTTTGTAATTTTTGTAATTTTTGGAATTTTTGTAATTTTTGTAATTTTTGTAATTTTTGTAATTTTTGTAATTTTTGTAATTTTTGTAATTTTGTAATTTTTGTAATTTTTGTAATTTTTTGTAATTTTTGTAATTTTTGTAATTTTTGTAATTTTTGTAATTTTTGTAATTTTTGTAATTTTTGTAATTTTTGTAATTTTTGTAATTTTTGTAATTTTTGTAATTTTTGTAATTTTTGTAATTTTTGTAATTTTTGTAATTTTTGTAATTTTTGTAATTTTTGTAATTTTTGTAATTTTTGGAATTTTTGTAATTTTTGTAATTTTTGTAATTTTTGTAATTTTGTAATTTTTGTAATTTTTGTAATTTTTGTAATTTTTGTAATTATTGTAATTTTTGAAATTTTTGAAATTTTTGTAATTTTTGTAATTTTTGTAATTTTTGTATTTTTGTAATTTTTGTAATTTTTGTAATTTTTGTAATTTTTGTAATTTTTGTAATTTTTGTAATTTTTGTAATTTTTGTAATTTTTGTAATTTTTGTAATTTTTGTAATTTTTGTAATTTTTGTAATTTTTGTAATTTTTGTAATTTTTGTAATTTTTGTAATTTTTGTAATTTTTGTAATTTTTGTAATTTTTGTAATTTTTGTAATTTTTGTAATTTTTGTAATTTTTGTAATTTTTGTAATTTTTGTAATTTTTGTAATTTTTGTAATTTTTGTAATTTTTGTAATTTTTGTAATTTTTGTAATTTTTGTAATTTTTGTAATTTTTGTAATTTTTGTAATTTTTGTAATTTTTGTAATTTTTGGAATTTTTGTAATTTTTGTAATTTTTTGTAATTTTTGTAATTTTTGTAATTTTTGTAATTTTTGTAATTTTTGTAATTTTTGTAATTTTTGTAATTTTTGTAATTTTTGTAATTTTTGTAATTTTTGTAATTTTTGTAATTTTTGTAATTTTTGTAATTTTTGTAATTTTTGTAATTTTGTAATTTTTGTAATTTTTGTAATTTTTGTAATTTTTGTAATTTTTGTAATTTTTGTAATTTTTGTAATTTTTGTAATTTTTGTAATTTTTGTAATTTTTGGAATTTTTGTAATTTTTGTAATTTTTGTAATTTTTGAAATTTTTGAAATTTTTGTAATTTTTGTAATTTTTGTAATTTTTGTAATTTTTGTAATTTTTGTAATTTTTGTAATTTTTGTAATTTTTGTAATTTTTGTAATTTTTGTAATTTTGTAATTTTTGTAATTTTTGTAATTTTTGTAATTTTTGTAATTTTTGTAATTTTGTAATTTTTGTAATTTTTGTAATTTTTGTAATTTTTGTAATTTTTGTAATTTTTGTAATTTTTGTAATTTTTGTAATTTTTGTAATTTTTGTAATTTTTGGAATTTTTGTAATTTTTGTAATTTTTGTAATTTTTGTAATTTTTGTAATTTTTGTAATTTTTGTAATTTTTGTAATTTTTGTAATTATTGTAATTTTTGAAATTTTTGAAATTTTTGTAATTTTTGTAATTTTTGTAATTTTTGTAATTTTTGTAATTTTTGTAATTTTTGTAATTTTTGTAATTTTTGTAATTTTTGTAATTTTTGGAATTTTGTAATTTTTGTAATTTTTGTAATTTTTGTAATTTTTGTAATTTTTGTAATTTTTGTAATTTTTGTAATTTTTGTAATTATTGTAATTTTTGAAATTTTTGAAATTTTTGTAATTTTTGTAATTTTTGTAATTTTTGTAATTTTTGTAATTTTTGTAATTTTTGTAATTTTTGTAATTTTTGTAATTTTTGTAATTTTTGTAATTTTTGTAATTTTTGTAATTTTTGTAATTTTTGTAATTTTTGTAATTTTTGTAATTTTTGTAATTTTTGTAATTTTTGTAATTTTTGTAATTTTTGTAATTTTTGTAATTTTTGTAATTTTTGTAATTTTTGTAATTTTTGTAATTTTTGTAATTTTTGTAATTTTTGTAATTTTTGTAATTTTTGTAATTTTTGTAATTTTTGTAATTTTTGTAATTTTTGTAATTTTTGGAATTTTTGTAATTTTTGTAATTTTTGTAATTTTTGTAATTTTTGTAATTTTTGTAATTTTTGTAATTTTTGTAATTTTTGTAATTTTTGTAATTTTTGTAATTTTTGTAATTTTTGTAATTTTTGTAATTTTTGTAATTTTTGTAATTTTTGTAATTTTTGTAATTTTTGTAATTTTTGTAATTTTTGTAATTTTTGTAATTTTTGTAATTTTTGTAATTTTTGTAATTTTTGTAATTTTTGTAATTTTTGTAATTTTTGTAATTTTGTAATTTTTGTAATTTTTGTAATTTTTGTAATTTTTGTAATTTTTGTAATTTTTGTAATTTTTGTAATTATTGTAATTTTTGAAATTTTTGAAATTTTTGTAATTTTTGTAATTTTTGTAATTTTTGTAATTTTTGTAATTTTTGTAATTTTTGTAATTTTTGTAATTTTTGTAATTTTTGTAATTTTTGTAATTTTTGTAATTTTTGTAATTTTTGTAATTTTTGTAATTTTTGTAATTTTTGTAATTTTTGTAATTTTTGTAATTTTTGTAATTTTTGTAATTTTTGTAATTTTTGTAATTTTTGTAATTTTTGTAATTTTTGTAATTTTTGTAATTTTTGTAATTTTTGTAATTTTTGTAATTTTTGTAATTTTTGTAATTTTTGTAATTTTTGTAATTTTTGTAATTTTTGTAATTTTTGTAATTTTTGTAATTTTTGTAATTTTTGTAATTTTTGTAATTTTTGTAATTTTTGTAATTTTTGGAATTTTTGTAATTTTTGTAATTTTTGTAATTTTTGTAATTTTTGTAATTTTTGTAATTTTTGTAATTTTTGTAATTTTTGTAATTTTTGTAATTTTTGTAATTTTTGTAATTTTTGTAATTTTTGTAATTTTTGTAATTTTTGTAATTTTTGTAATTTTTGTAATTTTTGTAATTTTTGTAATTTTTGTAATTTTTGTAATTTTTGTAATTTTTGTAATTTTTGTAATTTTTGTAATTTTTGTAATTTTTGTAATTTTTGTAATTTTTGTAATTTTTGTAATTTTTGTAATTTTTGTAATTTTTGTAATTTTTGTAATTTTTGTAATTTTTGGAATTTTTGTAATTTTTGTAATTTTTGTAATTTTTGTAATTTTTGTAATTTTTGTAATTTTTGTAATTTTTGTAATTTTTGTAATTTTTGTAATTATTGTAATTTTTGAAATTTTTGAAATTTTTGTAATTTTTGTAATTTTTGTAATTTTTGTAATTTTTGTAATTTTTGTAATTTTTGTAATTTTTGTAATTTTTGTAATTTTTGTAATTTTTGTAATTTTTGTAATTTTTGTAATTTTTGTAATTTTTGTAATTTTTGTAATTTTTGGAATTTTTGTAATTTTTGTAATTTATGAAATTTTTTTGTAATTTTTGTTATTTATGAAATTTTTTTGTAATTTTTGTAATTTTTGTAATTTTTGTAATTTTTGTAATTTTTGTAATTTTTGTAATTTTTGTAATTTTTGTAATTTTTGTAATTTTTGTAATTTTTGTAATTTTTGTAATTTTTGTAATTTTTGTAATTTTTGTAATTTTTGTAATTTTTGTAATTTTTGTAATTTTTGTAATTTTTGTAATTTTTGTAATTTTTGTAATTTTTGTAATTTTTGTAATTTTTGTAATTTTTGTAATTTTTGTAATTTTTGTAATTTTTGTAATTTTTGTAATTTTTGTAATTTTTGTAATTTTTGTAATTTTTGTAATTTTTTGTAATTTTTGTAATTTTTGTAATTTTTGTAATTTTTGTAATTTTTGTAATTTTTGTAATTTTTGTAATTTTTGGAATTTTTGTAATTTTTGTAATTTTTGTAATTTTTGTAATTTTTGTAATTTTTGTAATTTTTGTAATTTTTGTAATTTTTGTAATTATTGTAATTTTTGAAATTTTTGAAATTTTTGTAATTTTTGTAATTTTTGTAATTTTTGTAATTTTTGTAATTTTTGTAATTTTTGTAATTTTTGTAATTTTTGTAATTTTTGTAATTTTTGTAATTTTTGTAATTTTTGTAATTTTTGTAATTTTTGTAATTTTTGTAATTTTTGTAATTTTTGTAATTTTTGTAATTTTTGTAATTTTTGTAATTTTTGTAATTTTTGTAATTTTTGTAATTTTTGTAATTTTTGTAATTTTTGTAATTTTTGTAATTTTTGTAATTTTTGTAATTTTTGTAATTTTTGTAATTTTTGTAATTTTTGTAATTTTTGTAATTTTTGTAATTTTTGTAATTTTTGTAATTTTTGTAATTTTTGTAATTTTTGTAATTTTTGTAATTTTTGTAATTTTTGTAATTTTTGTAATTTTTGTAATTTTTGTAATTTTTGTAATTTTTGTAATTTTTGTAATTTTTGTAATTTTTGTAATTTTTGTAATTTTTGTAATTTTTGTAATTTTTGTAATTTTTGTAATTTTTGTAATTTTTGTAATTTTTGTAATTTTTGTAATTTTTGTAATTTTGTAATTTTTGTAATTTTTGTAATTTTTGTAATTTTTGTAATTTTTGTAATTTTTGTAATTTTTGTAATTTTTGTAATTTTTGTAATTTTTGTAATTTTTGTAATTTTTGTAATTTTTGTAATTTTTGTAATTTTTGTAATTTTTGTAATTTTTGTAATTTTTGTAATTTTTGTAATTTTTGTAATTTTTGTAATTTTTGTAATTATTGTAATTTTTGAAATTTTTGAAATTTTTGTAATTTTTGTAATTTTTGTAATTTTTGTAATTTTTGTAATTTTTGTAATTTTTGTAATTTTTGTAATTTTTGTAATTTTTGTAATTTTTGTAATTTTTGTAATTTTTGTAATTTTTGTAATTTTGTAATTTTTGTAATTTTTGTAATTTTTGTAATTTTTGTAATTTTTGTAATTTTTGTAATTTTTGTAATTTTTGTAATTTTTGTAATTTTTGGAATTTTTGTAATTTTTGTAATTTTTGTAATTTTTGTAATTTTTGTAATTTTTGTAATTTTTGTAATTTTTGTAATTTTTGTAATTTTTGTAATTTTTGTAATTTTTGTAATTTTTGTAATTTTTGTAATTTTTGTAATTTTTGTAATTTTTGTAATTTTTGTAATTTTTGTAATTTTTGTAATTTTTGTAATTTTGTAATTTTTGTAATTTTTGTAATTTTTGTAATTTTTGTAATTTTTGTAATTTTTGTAATTTTTGTAATTTTTGTAATTTTTGTAATTTTTGTAATTTTTGTAATTTTTGTTATTTTTGTAATTTTTGTAATTTTTGGAATTTTTGTAATTTTTGTAATTTTTGTAATTTTTGTAATTTTTGTAATTTTTGTAATTTTTGTAATTTTTGTAATTTTTGTAATTATTGTAATTTTTGAAATTTTTGAAATTTTTGTAATTTTTGTAATTTTTGTAATTTTTGTAATTTTTGTAATTTTTGTAATTTTTGTAATTTTTGTAATTTTTGTAATTTTTGTAATTTTTGTAATTTTTGTAATTTTTGTAATTTTTGTAATTTTTGTAATTTTTGTAATTTTTGTAATTTTTGTAATTTTTGTAATTTTTGTAATTTTTGTAATTTTTGTAATTTTTGTAATTTTTGTAATTTTTGTAATTTTTGTAATTTTTGTAATTTTTGTAATTTTTGTAATTTTTGTAATTTTTGTAATTTTTGTAATTTTTGTAATTTTTGTAATTTTTTGTAATTTTTGTAATTTTTGTAATTTTTGTAATTTTTGTAATTTTTGTAATTTTTGTAATTTTGTAATTTTTGTAATTTTTGTAATTTTTGTAATTTTTGTAATTTTTGTAATTTTTGTAATTTTTGTAATTTTTGTAATTTTTGTAATTTTTGTAATTTTTGTAATTTTTGTAATTTTTGTAATTTTTGTAATTTTTGTAATTTTTGTAATTTTTGTAATTTTTTGTAATTTTTGTAATTTTTGTAATTTTTGTAATTTTTGTAATTTTTGTAATTTTTGTAATTTTTGTAATTTTTGTAATTTTTGTAATTTTTGTAATTTTTGTAATTTTTGTAATTTTTGTAATTTTTGTAATTTTTGTAATTTTTGTAATTTTTGTAATTTTTGTAATTTTTGTAATTTTTGTAATTTTTGTAATTTTTGTAATTTTTGGAATTTTTGTAATTTTTGTAATTTTTGTAATTTTTGTAATTTTTGTAATTTTGTAATTTTTGTAATTTTTGTAATTTTTGTAATTTTTGGAATTTTTGTAATTTTTGTAATTTTTGTAATTTTTGTAATTTTTGTAATTTTTGTAATTTTTGTAATTTTTGTAATTTTTGTAATTATTGTAATTTTTGAAATTTTTGAAATTTTTGTAATTTTTGTAATTTTTGTAATTTTTGTAATTTTTGTAATTTTTGTAATTTTTGTAATTTTTGTAATTTTTGTAATTTTTGTAATTTTTTGTAATTTTTGTAATTTTTGTAATTTTTGTAATTTTTGTAATTTTTGTAATTTTTGTAATTTTTGGAATTTTTGTAATTTTTGTAATTTTTGTAATTTTTGTAATTTTTGTAATTTTTGTAATTTTTGTAATTTTTGTAATTTTTGTAATTTTTGTAATTTTTGTAATTTTTGTAATTTTTGTAATTTTTGTAATTTTTGTAATTTTTGTAATTTTTGTAATTTTTGTAATTTTTGTAATTTTTGTAATTTTTGTAATTTTTGTAATTTTTGTAATTTTTGTAATTTTTGTAATTTTTGTAATTTTTGTAATTTTTGTAATTTTTGTAATTTTTGTAATTTTTGTAATTTTTGTAATTTTTGTAATTTTTGTAATTTTTGTAATTTTTGTAATTTTTGTAATTTTTGTAATTTTTGTAATTTTTGTAATTTTGTAATTTTTGTAATTTTTGTAATTTTTGTAATTTTTGTAATTTTTGTAATTTTTGTAATTTTTGTAATTTTTGTAATTTTTGTAATTTTTGTAATTTTTGTAATTTTTGTAATTTTTGTAATTTTGTAATTTTTGTAATTTTTGTAATTTTTGTAATTTTTGTAATTTTTGTAATTTTTGTAATTTTTGTAATTTTTGTAATTTTTGTAATTTTTGTAATTTTTGTAATTTTTGTAATTTTTGTAATTTTTGTAATTTTTGTAATTTTTGTAATTTTTGTAATTTTTGTAATTTTTGTAATTTTTGTAATTTTGTAATTTTTGTAATTTTTGTAATTTTTGTAATTTTTGTAATTTTTGAAATTTTTGTAATTTTTGTAATTTTTGTAATTTTTGTAATTTTTGTAATTTTTGTAATTTTTGTAATTTTTGTAATTTTTGTAATTTTGTAATTTTTGTAATTTTTGTAATTTTTGTAATTTTTGTAATTTTTGTAATTTTTGTAATTTTTGTAATTTTTGTAATTTTTGTAATTTTTGTAATTTTTGTAATTTTGTAATTTTTGTAATTTTTGTAATTTTTGTAATTTTTGTAATTTTTGTAATTTTTGTAATTTTTGTAATTTTTGTAATTTTTGTAATTTTTGTAATTTTTGTAATTTTTGTATTTTTGTAATTTTTGTAATTTTTGTAATTTTTGTAATTTTTGTAATTTTTGTAATTTTTGTAATTTTTGGAATTTTTGTAATTTTTGTAATTTTTGTAATTTTTGTAATTTTTGTAATTTTTTGTAATTTTTGTAATTTTTGTAATTTTTGTAATTTTTGTAATTTTTGTAATTTTTGTAATTTTTGTAATTTTGTAATTTTTGTAATTTTTGTAATTTTTGTAATTTTTGTAATTTTTGTAATTTTTGTAATTTTTGTAATTTTTGTAATTTTTGTAATTTTTGTAATTTTTGTAATTTTTGTAATTTTTGTAATTTTTGTAATTTTTGTAATTTTTGTAATTTTTGTAATTTTTGTAATTTTTGTAATTTTTGTAATTTTTGTAATTTTTGTAATTTTTGGAATTTTTGTAATTTTTGTAATTTTTGTAATTTTTGTAATTTTTGTAATTTTTGTAATTTTTGTAATTTTTGTAATTTTTGTAATTTTTGTAATTTTTGTAATTATTGTAATTTTTGAAATTTTTGAAATTTTTGTAATTTTTGTAATTTTTGTAATTTTTGTAATTTTTGTAATTTTTGTAATTTTGTAATTTTTGTAATTTTTGTAATTTTTGTAATTTTTGGAATTTTTGTAATTTTTGAAATTTTTGTAATTTTTGTAATTTTTGGAATTTTTGTAATTTTTGTAATTTATGAAATTTTTTTGTAATTTTTGTTATTTATGAAATTTTTTTGTAATTTTTGTAATTTTTGTAATTTTTGTAATTTTTGTAATTTTTGTAATTTTTGTAATTTTTGTAATTTTTTGTAATTTTTGTAATTTTTTGTAATTTTTGTAATTTTTGTAATTTTTGTAATTTTTGTAATTTTTGTAATTTTTGTAATTTTTGTAATTTTTGTAATTTTTGTAATTTTTGTAATTTTTGTAATTTTTGTAATTTTTGTAATTTTTGTAATTTTTGTAATTTTTGTAATTTTTGTAATTTTTGTAATTTTTGTAATTTTTTGTAATTTTTGTAATTTTTGTAATTTTTGTAATTTTTGTAATTTTTGTAATTTTTGTAATTTTTGTAATTTTGTAATTTTTGTAATTTTTGTAATTTTTGTAATTTTTGTAATTTTTGTAATTTTTGTAATTTTTGGAATTTTGTAATTTTTGTAATTTTTGTAATTTTTGTAATTTTTGTAATTTTTGTAATTTTTGTAATTTTTGTAATTTTTGTTATTATTGTAATTTTTGAAATTTTTGAAATTTTTGTAATTTTTGTAATTTTTGTAATTTTTGTAATTTTTGTAATTTTTGTAATTTTTGTAATTTTTGTAATTTTTTGTAATTTTTGTAATTTTTGTAATTTTTGTAATTTTTGTAATTTTTGTAATTTTTGTAATTTTTGTAATTTTTGTAATTTTTGTAATTTTTGTAATTTTTGTAATTTTTGTAATTTTTGTAATTTTTGTAATTTTTGTAATTTTTGTAATTTTTGTAATTTTTGTAATTTTTGTAATTTTTGTAATTTTTGTAATTTTTGTAATTTTTGTAATTTTTGTAATTTTTGTAATTTTTGTAATTTTTGTAATTTTTGTAATTTTTGTAATTTTTGTAATTTTTGTAATTTTTGTAATTTTTGTAATTTTTGTAATTTTTGGAATTTTTGTAATTTTTGTAATTTTTGTAATTTTTGTAATTTTTGTAATTTTTGTAATTTTTGTAATTTTTGTAATTTTTGTAATTTTTGTAATTTTTGTAATTTTTGTAATTTTTGTAATTTTTGTAATTTTTGTAATTTTTGTAATTTTTGTAATTTTTGTAATTTTTGTAATTTTTGTAATTTTTGTAATTTTTGTAATTTTTGTAATTTTTGTAATTTTTGTAATTTTTGTAATTTTTGTAATTTTTGTAATTTTTTGTAATTTTTGTAATTTTTGTAATTTTTGTAATTTTTGTAATTTTTGTAATTTTTGTAATTTTTGTAATTTTTGTAATTTTTGTAATTTTTGAAATTTTTGAAATTTTTGTAATTTTTGTAATTTTTGTAATTTTTGTAATTTTTGTAATTTTTGTAATTTTTGTAATTTTTGTAATTTTTGTAATTTTTGTAATTTTTGTAATTTTTGTAATTTTTGTAATTTTTGTAATTTTTGTAATTTTTGTAATTTTTGTAATTTTTGTAATTTTTGTAATTTTTGTAATTTTTGTAATTTTGTAATTTTTGTAATTTTTGTAATTTTTGTAATTTTTGTAATTTTTGTAATTTTTGTAATTTTTGTAATTTTTGTAATTTTTGTAATTTTTGTAATTTTTGTAATTTTTGTAATTTTTGTAATTTTTGTAATTTTTGTAATTTTTGTAATTTTTGTAATTTTTGTAATTTTTGTAATTTTTGTAATTTTTGTAATTTTTGTAATTTTTGTAATTTTTGTAATTTTTGTAATTTTTGTAATTTTTGTAATTTTTGTAATTTTTGTAATTTTTGTAATTTTTGTAATTTTTGTAATTTTTGTAATTTTTGTAATTTTTGTAATTTTTGTAATTTTTGTAATTTTGTATTTGTAATTTTTGTAATTTTTGTAATTTTTGTAATTTTTGTAATTTTTGTAATTTTTGTAATTTTTTGTAATTTTTGTAATTTTTGTAATTTTTGTAATTTTTGTAATTTTTGTAATTTTTGTAATTTTTGTAATTTTTGTAATTTTTGTAATTTTTGTAATTTTTGTAATTTTTGTAATTTTTGTAATTTTTGTAATTTTTGTAATTTTTGTAATTTTTGTAATTATTGTAATTTTTGAAATTTTTGAAATTTTTGTAATTTTTGTAATTTTGTAATTTTTGTAATTTTTGTAATTTTTGTATTTTGTAATTTTTG
The DNA here is from genome assembly GCF_029784155.1 of Uranotaenia lowii. Lineage (NCBI taxonomy): Eukaryota > Metazoa > Arthropoda > Insecta > Diptera > Culicidae > Uranotaenia > Uranotaenia lowii. The sequence continues at coordinate 273,104,496 of NC_073692.1, read as the reverse complement.
TAATTTTTGTAATTTTTGTAATTTTTGTAATTTTTGTAATTTTTGTAATTTTTGTAATTTTTGTAATTTTTGTAATTTTTGTAATTTTTGTAATTTTTGTAATTTTTGTAATTTTTGTAATTTTTGTAATTTTTGTAATTTTTGTAATTTTTGTAATTTTTGTAATTTTTGTAATTTTTGTAATTTTTGTAATTTTTGTAATTTTTGTAATTTTTGTAATTTTTGTAATTTTTGTAATTTTTGTAATTTTTGTAATTTTTGTAATTTTTGTAATTTTTGTAATTTTTGTAATTTTTGTAATTTTTGTAATTTTTGTAATTTTTGTAATTTTTGTAAGACGACTTCCCAAAGATCTGCCGTGATTGTTGCGCTAAAATCAAGTTAGCGATGAGCTTGTGATACCTAACAAGCCACTTCATTGTTTTCTTTTTATTTCATCTCGGTTTGGTCAATAACCGATGGCTTTTTCAAAAAGCAAAGCGATGTTCAACTCGTTTGCTTTTGTTATGGTAGAATTCATTAGAAATAATTCATGCTGTGATAAACAAATATGAGGTCCTGGAGGCGAGAGCCAAAGGAGTGGAAGTGCAAAAATAATAGATTTCTAGTTAAAAATGCCTAACGATTCTTCATATTTCATCCTCTATTTGAAGATTTTCTCAGATCTTCAGATTTTTTCAAGTACTTTTATGAACTTACATATACCCGATTGACTCCAAGGGCCTCTCTATCCGAGAGTATCAATGAATCAAGATCATAGACTTTCGAGGAATTAATTGCGATCCGGAAATATGAACTTTCAACTCCTAAATCAGGAAATTACTCAATCAAATGTGAAAATAAACTACATTTGAAAATATTTGGTTCATTTATTAAAGCAGAAAGAGAGCAATAAATAGTTTTATCACATTCTTAAAACTAGATTCTTAACGCTAGTATAGAGAGCTTGTTACATTTCGGCAGGAAGATACCATCGGGATGGTTCAGGTGACTTAGTCACTTGTTCGAAACTAGGTCTAATCTGTTCTCTAATCCACATCTCATACAAACCGATAGGCGTGACTTCGTTGGGAACTAAATTTTCATCGCACTTTCTGCTACTCTTGGAAGCAACGCCAAATTGTTTCCAAATTTGGCCGCCATTTTCGGAACAGATGATGGGAGATCCTTGAAAGTTATCACATCTGTCGCTGGATCCAGTCTTGGCAGCGCAAATCATGTCCCGAGGACATCCGGATGTTTGTTGCACCGAAAGACGATGCTTCTCCGGGACCGACTGCGGATTGTCATCATCTTCGATAACTTGTTTACTCCATCCAATAAGGAAGCAGTCAGCAGGGAGTTCTGCGGCTTGGGGCGGTCGCTGCGTTAAACATATCGTTAAGCTGATGGAGGAATTTTTGTTGAGCCTCAGCAACGCAACATTTCCATAACCAGTGGCACTGTCGTAATCTGGATGAGTCGTTATTTTCTCAACAGTGTACTCCTGCCGACGAAAAGAGACAGAAAAACAATTTGTTAAAACGATTTAAACGGATGACTACAATCAGAAAAAAAAACACAGCTCTGGCTTCGTGTAAATCAGATTTAACCTTACAACAGACATCATCAATTAAAATTGTATGGATACTTCCCCGCAGCAGAATAGGTGATGTAATTTAAACAGCTTAGAAGCTGTTGAATATCGATTAAAATGCCATCATGTTCACAAAAAAAGGCATTATTCATACATAGTTCAGAACCAGGATTGATTGGATTAGTATAGTTCATTTGATTTTATAGGAATTATTCTATTGTTACAGTTTATTTAGTAGGTTTGATCGTTATTTAAACTGGCCATCATAAATTTAATAATTCCAATAAAATATTCATTTCAAAATAGAGAATAAATAATACGAATTGAAAAACGTTTTGTTTTATTCTGGGATGTAACGAATTTTCAACCTTTTTCACCACTTAGCTAAGTATTCGAGCGATTTTTTGTTGTTGTTTCAGTAATGAAAGCTGTTTAAAATAAAACTATATCAGTTTTCTTTGATTTCTTTGATCTTTGATATGATTCTTTGATCCTGAACCATTTGACCGTTTTATTTAGTTTTCAGAACTCAGATTTCGAATCATGGATTATTGACCCTTAATCTGAAAAAACAATCTATTTAAAGATACCTACTACCATAAACACATTTTTTCATATTTCATCTCTTCAAATTCAAACAAATTATAAAATATTTAGTCATTTTCCAAACAAAGATCACCGAAATTAATCATTCTCTGAGGATCCAAGTTTAAAACAGATTTTTTTCGCTAACTTATAGGGGCTGAATAACAAATACAGGGTGACAATAAAGTTCCCGTATTTCTTGAAACTACTCACTGCAGGGAATACTGGTTAGTTATGTTTAGCAGAAATAAATACTTTTAATATCGAATGCTAAATATTCTCATTCAATTCATTCATTTATAATAGTATCAAGTGAATGTTATAAGTTATAACTTATAACTAAGTTTGAGATAAATATGATTACGTTAATCATAGATAATCCCTCTTCATCTGCTCGTGTAACACGACAAGCGAAAAAGTATACGTGAACGAAAGCAAATTAGTATTGTGTGCGTGTGTCAACAGTGGTTCAATTCTCGAAGAAAGGTGGTTGTTTCTATAGAAAAAAAAAAACAGGAATCTTTTTTAGAATCTTGGCTACCAGGTTGTACAAAAAAACACAAGAATAGCTCAAAACACCCTTCTTAGACTACCATACATTTTTCAGTAAGTGGAACATTTTTCGATAAGGCTCGTTTTTAAAACTCTTTGCAGGGTTTTCTTCATCAACGACTAAATTTTGAATACTGAGCCACCTCACCACCACCAAATGCTATGGAGAGTCAACAAAAGGAATCTTCAGCAAAAACAATCAAATTTTAAGGATGTTTCAAGGAACATTTCGAACCACGAATTCTGCAAAAACCATTGTCCATTGTCAATTAACCATTGTCATCTGTAAAAAGCTGTATTTTAAGCTTTTGAGGCTTTAGGTTGAAGAATACTCGCCTGTCAAACTCACCTAAAGAAACATTCCATACATATAATCCTTGTTGAGCTTGAGATTGCTATTAACTACGACCCCTCCTGGAAAATGGCGCAATGGTTGCACTCCGCGATTGGTTCGAGATAATGAACAGTTCGCAATGAACCAATTGAAATATTCCTGGGAGCAATCAATACAATCTCACTGTACAATTTTCAGGATCTCCTACTTTCAAATGAACCAATAACGACGCCGGCCAAGTCCGTGTAGTCGATAGAAGAAGGGAAGTGCGGCACTTGTGATGATTTGTTTTGCGGAGACCGGCTATACGCGATCTCTCCACAAATCTCACGCTGATTTTAGGGGTGGAAATGAGGCATAAAAAGTAATGTGGCCAACAGAAAACCCATGCTCCTTAATGGTTCTCAGTGAATCTCCTATAGTGTTCTTTGATGCAATACTCAAGTTACAAATTAAAAGGCCTTTCAACTAGCAAAAAACTCAAAATGAAAACTAGTTTTAAAATTTAAAATATTTTTTACCTGCAACGGAATGAGTCAATGAATCTTTCGATTTGGTAGAATAATACAAATTAATGTTTTTCAATTACATGGTGTTAAAATCTATTTATTGCGACTAGAAACTCTTTCTAGCTGGTTCGTACAGTTCCTAATAGGTAGGGTGAGTGCTCCTACTTTGGTCCTAGAGCCTACTTTAGTCCTAAAATGCCGAAAAATGTAAATAATTCATTTTGCTTGCAAAGGATAAAGATGCTGCTATGTGCACAATGAACTCTTATTCTACCTGAATCCTTCCATGCCGCTTTTTGCCATAAAAAGTCTTTCTCATAAAATTTTCAACGTTTTTAAAAATGTGCCTCCTATTCAGTGGTAAATTAGACAGCTCAATTAGTGGGGTGCGCTTTAAGAAATGAGAGGAAATAAGGGAAAATCACGTTTTTACAGTGTCCAAGCCAATATTTGAAGGGTTATTACTTTCACTGTGGAGAATATGAACCAGACTACCTATTTTTCCAAAAATAAATGAAAATCTATGGAAAACCCGGAAAATTTGTAAAGGGTCCAAATATAGGAGATTTTGACTTTGATGATCCATTTTTAGACCTAACATCACAAAAACTTTGTGTGAATACCAAACAAATCAACAAAAGTGCGAATTTTTAATTGGGGCATAATTCAGAACCAATATTGAACATTTCTTACATTTTTTGTAAGCTTTACGCAAATTAACTATAAGTTAGTAGACATATAAAAGTTTGAGCTATTTTTCTGCTGATAGAGCTGATGGGGAGAAAAAGTGTTTAAAATATTCTTGACAGAAATGTAAGTTTTTTTAGTCGTTAAAAAGCTGAAATATTTTGTATGGTAATATTTAATTAAAGATTAGACTTTTAATGAATTTGTTTATTTATTTTCGAAAAATCATATATTTTATAAGAATTTAAGATATAGGTCCAATTGAAGGTACCAGTACACTACCAAAATAGGAACAGTAGGTTCAAAGATGGAAATTTTGATCATCAATATCTATGCAAATCTTTCAATAAAGGCAAAACCTATGTTGAAAATTATCATTGAAACTTGTAGATCATTATCTTAACTATAAATAAATTTCTTTAAAGATAGAAAGCTCCCGTATGTTTATGAGAAAAGCGTGATTAAAGGGTCCAAAGTAGGGCAACTAACCCTAGTTGTTTATTAGAATGGCCCAAACGACTCGACTGCCGGCTAAAATTAATCCTTTGTCTAGTTCAAGATCTCATGCCAAATTTGGGCCAGATCGGATCACGCGAAGAGGTCGCTCAACGAGCCTGAAGTTTGTATGGGTTTTGAGACATTTAGTTTGGGTAGAAACATGGAAAACCAGTATTTCATCAATTACTTTAGTACCCCTTCGACGATTTCTTTTGAGTATGGTTTTTCTTAAAGTCCAAGTTATGACAATTATTTCATACCAAGACTGCAATTCGACTAAATTTAAGATGAAGATGTTATTAGACTTCAAAAATGGGACGACAATATGATCCATTAACAGTAATGAATACCACCCTTAAAAAAGTTAGCCCATTTTTGAAGCCTAATAACATTTTTATCTTAACTTTTATCGAAATGCAGTCTTTTGGATCAATTATTTGTCATTGTTTAAGCTTTGAGAAAAGCTGTATCCAAAATAAATCGGCCAAAGGGAACCAATGTTATTGGTGAAAAACTGGTTTTTCATGGTTCTCCCGAACAAAATGTCGCAAAATCCCATACAAACTTCAGGTTTGTTGTGCAATCCCTTCTAGTGATCCGATCCGGCCCAAATTTGGCATGAGATCTTGTACTCGACCTAGGATCAATATTATTCTGCAGCTCATAACATTTCCGAGTTTTGAACTTCTATTACAAATTTGGGGCAGTCTATTGTCTATTTTTCATTTTTTTTAAATGTAACATGTTAATGTGTATATTTTTCGTGCACAAAAAGTTAATTTTTATAAATTAAAAAATCGGCGCAGTCATCATCAATTGGCGCGTATATTATTTCTATATTATTGTAAAACAGGGTTATTGAAAAAAAGGTTTCAAAAAAAAAAAAGCAAATAAAGAGTTACAGTTACAGACTATGCCTGTCGTTGGAAGGCTACATAAAAACGGTACTGGGAGTTGCTTTTTAAAATGCGAATATGCCACAGAAGATACGCTGATAAATAAAGCTTTTTACAGCGATTTTCTAAGTCTAATAAATTGTAAGAATTTTTGAAAATATTACAACTGCATCAATATCTAAATATTGGTTTAGTTTAATCTGGCATATGGTTCCAGATTTAATTACGGTGGCTATTTCGACGATTACAGTACCGTATCGTACTCCGATAGTTTATCGATTAAAGCTACAAATGCATAATTTGTTGAAACAAAAATACAAAGGTTCGAGTTTCGGTAACTTTTTTTGTAGCTTTTAAATAGCTGTGGGGAGCTGACGCTTAGAGAAAACGTAGGCTGAACGTACTAGATAAATTAACAATTTGTAGTGAACTTTGTAAAAATTAATACTTAGTTAGCAGTGAAAAGTATCCAATTGTGTACTTGCTAACGGAATCAACAAAGATCCTAGATTGAGCATCGAGTTCCTAGAATCCGGAAGACCCCTTTTTCCCTCCATCATCGATCCATTATTGGTATCTACTCTGGTCTACTGGTTTCTTCCGACTTGAAAAAACGTTTTACTCTTGATTTTTCAATTATTTCGAAACTTTTTTTCCAAGCTTTAAATGAAAAGTTTGAAAAATAATCACGTATTTTTTGTCACACACTCCAATTCATATAATCCATTCATGTGATATAGCTCAGTTGGCAAGTCTGTTGTCTCCTGAGCCGATGTCCGCGAGTTCGAGCCCAAGAGTAAACATAGAACACAGTTGTACCGGATAGTTTTTCAATAACTGTCCGCCAACTGCAACGTTGATAAAGTCGCGAATGCTATAAAGATGGTAAAACGACTATAATCGAAACAAAAAAAAAAATATATATATATATAAGTTAGCAACCAAGCCATAGCCGAGGACCCAACATCAACAATTATGTTCCCACCGTTCCAGCATAACACGATACCGAGCGACGTGACAATTTCAACAACATCTCTATTCCCAGCAGATCGGACTTCCCGGAAACCCAGTAATAGTGCGCATTAGATTGAGGTTCTAAACTCTGTAGAGAATAGGAATAAAGTTAGTTCTAGTTTAATCTCCAAGTCGTGCAGTCGAGTTCTCCTTTTTTAAAAAGAATTCCCTGATCCATGAATTCTTAGCTGGCGCAGTCGTCCGGATATTTTTCTAAGTGTTTTTAACCGCAATCGAGCATCCGCGAGCGCATATCGTGGACTTGTGTTTTAAACCGAGAAAAATTCCGTTGAACCATAAATCGTTTCCGTGAACGTAAATCGCGAAATTAGTTAAGAGTGATAATCGTTTGTTAGGGAAATTAGGAAAACCGAGTGGACATCGGCAGTTTCAACAAGCTAGGACGTAACGTAAGTAATTTTATCTTTAACCCTAATTAACTAACAATTTTGATGACAAAGAGTAAAAAATACTAACAAGTGAGTTTTTGTTTAAATAAGTGATAGTAATAATAAAAAAAAGAGATGGAACAGTTCCAACAGCAACTTGCGTACCTAAAGCAAGAATTAGCCTCTAAAAATGAGCAAATTCATCAGCTCAAAGTCGAAGCGCAAGGTGCCGCTGAAGCTGTGCAAAACGCACGAGCCGAGTTAGCCCAAATTACGGCAGAGCAACAGGCACGCGAAAATGCCGCTGTTCAAGCAGCAGTTGCGGAAGCCCAAGCAGCAGCCGCCGAGGCAGCAGTCGCAGCCCAGGCAGCAGCTGATCAGGCTGCATCTGAACAAGCAGCAACTGCTAGTAATAACAATTATTTTGGATCAGTAAATCCCGCAGAATCTATCCTCAAAACATTACAAACCCCGCAAATTATTCGAGATTTGCCCTGTTTTGACGGAAACAAAATCAAATTGAATTCCTTCATTCGATCAATCGATAACGTAATGCCAATGATTGACAAAGTGCGTGGTACCCCAATTCATACAGTCTGGATCCAAGCCATTAGGACTAAAATCATAGGTGACGCTGATAATGTTCTCGAACTCTATGGCACGTCCTTGAGTTGGTATGAAATTAAATCCAATTTGATTACCCATTATAGTGACCGCAGGGATGAATGTTCTTTGCTTAGGGATCTGTTCGCAACCAAACAAACATCTGATGTAGAAACATTCTACAGTGATATTTCCTACATCATTTCGTCACTGGTAAACCTCCTTAACATAACAGAGCAAAATGCCCAGGTAAAAACCGCAAAGAATTTGTTATTTCAGCAAATGGGACTCAAAGTCTTTTTATCTAAACTAAAGGAACCTTAAGGACACATAATAAGAGCGCAAACTCCGAGCACCTTAAAGGAAGCCTTGAGAATGTGCATAGAAGAATCCAATTATCATTATGTGAAACCCACAGACAAATCCGATCCACCACCAATCCCGCATAAATCCCCACGAAATTTCCCAACACTTCCAATTCATAGCCCCAAATCTTTTCCAACATTTCCACCCATTCAAAACCGAAACGCTTTTCCACAGCGTCTACACTTTCCTCAAAACCCTCCAAGACAAAATTTTAACTATTTCCAAAACTTTGCACCCAAACCACAACCGTACCAGTTCAAACCATTCCAATTCAAACCAACATCCAATTCATTCAATTTCCAAAAACCTCAAAATACATTCCAATCAACCGGTAACCAATTCGGAAATAAAAACGTTTTTGCTCCAAAGTTTACTCCCCAACCTAAGCCAACACCTATGGACATTGATCCATCGTTGAGATCGCGCGCAATAAATTACATAAACAGGCCGCATTATCAAATAGAAGAATGTGAAGAAATGTACTACCCTCAGCAATTTTACCCTGATTATTGTTACGGCTATCCTACATTGGACGATTATACACAAACAAATCAACAACCACAACAATCTGATCAAATTACCAAACAACCTACAGAAGAAGCCTCACATGCATCAGCCTCAGCCACTACTAACAGTGACGAGATTGAAGATTTAAATTTTCAGACGGTCGCGTTTGCATCGCAACAAACGTAAACAACTTTGTTCCATACGTTCTAATTGAGACAACCAAAGGCCCTCTCCGATTTTTAATCGACACGGGAGCCAACAAAAATTACATAGATCCAAAACACGTGAATTACGATAATTGCAAAGTTACAACCCCATTAAATGTTCGGAACATCAGTGGAAAACACAAAATAGACAGATATGTGAAATTTAACCCGTTTCCTCAACTTGATCAAATTGAAAAATCTACATTCTATGTATTCAATTTCCATCCGTTTTTTGATGGCTTAATTGGATACGAAACATTAAAAACTTATCAAGCTAACATTTTAACGGAATCAAATGAATTAGAAATTTTCAATACAAGGATTAAGATGTATCGAAAGTATCCAGATATAAAAAATGTTATTTTAAATTCCCATGAAACTAAAATTATTGGTCTTTCTATAGAAACAAATGATGGCGATTTTTATCTTGAAAATGATTTATTTGTGCAGCAGAACGTCATTATTCATTCTGGACTGTACAATGCTAAAGACAACCAAGCTCGTGTAGTAATTACTAATTACTCTGATGAGTGTTGTAAAATAAATTTAGATCAACAACTAGTGATACCTGAAATTAATAATTTTGAAACAAGTACACCTGGTGATAAAAAATCACGATTACCAAAATCTCTTTATGAGCAAATTCGAATATCACATTTGAATAGTGATGAACGAAACAAGCTCTTAAAACTGATTCATCAGCATGAAGATGTTTTCTTCTTGGAAGGCGATAAATTGACCTTCACAAGTGCGATTAAACATAACATCATAACAAAAGATGAGTTGCCGATTCATACGAAATCGTACCGCTACCCCTTTTGTCACCGAGAAGAGGTGCAGCGTCAGATTTCGAAAATGCTCGAGCAAGGCATCATACAACATTCTAGTAGCCCATGGACGTCCCCTGTGTGGATTGTTCCTAAGAAATTGGATGCTTCTGGAATTAAAAAGTGGCGTTTGGTGATCGACTACCGTAAATTGAATGAGAAGACGGTAGACGATCGATATCCAATTCCCAATATCACCGATATTCTGGATAAGCTAGGAAGGTGTATGTATTTTACTACACTGGACTTAGCCTCTGGCTTTCATCAGGTGGAAATTGAGAAAAAGGACATTCCAAAAACCGCATTCAGTGTCGAGAATGGACACTATGAATTTCTTAGAATGCCTTTTGGGTTAAAAAATGCCCCTTCCACTTTCCAACGCGTTATGGACAATGTGCTAAGGGAGCATATTGGTGTCATCTGCTTGGTGTACATGGATGACATCATCATCTTTTCAACCAGTCTAACTGAACACATAGACAACTTAGGAAAAATCTTTGCTACACTTGAAAAATATAATTTGAAAATTCAATTAGATAAAAGCGAATTCCTTAAAAGGGAAGTTGCGTTTTTAGGGCACATCGTCACCTCCGACGGTGTTAAGCCAAACCCGGATAAAATTCAAATAATCAAAGAGTGGCCATTGCCCTCAAATGAAAAGCAATTACGTGGTTTCCTAGGCATACTAGGATACTACCGTAAATTTATAAGAGATTTCGCCAAGATAGCGAAGCCTCTTACTAACGCTCTAAGGAAAGGCGAGGAAATCAAACATTCAAAAGATTTCGTTGACGCCTTCGAGCGATGCAAAAATATTCTTTCAGGCAGCAACATTCTGCAATACCCCGACTACACTAGGCAATTTATCCTGACCACAGACGCTTCCAATTTTGCAATTGGCGCTGTGCTCTCTCAAGGGACCATTGGCAACGATAAACCCATCGCTTTTGCTTCAAGGACCCTAAACAAAAGTGAAGAAAAATACTCAGCCATAGAGAAAGAACTACTGGCTGTTGTATGGGCATGCAAATACTTTCGCCCGTATTTGTACGGCCGTAAATTTATTTTGTATACAGATCATAAGCCACTTACATACGGGCTTAATCTGAAAGATACAAACAACCGGCTAGTTCATTGGCGACTTGCTCTAGGCGAATTTGACTATGAAATCCGCTATCGACCTGGTAAACAAAACGTCGTTGCAGACAGTCTGTCGCGAGTAAACCACGAATTTAATGCCAATGAGGAAATATCATCTGACGATGCAACTGTACACTCAGCAGATACTGATGATTCGGAATTTATTCCCTGTACAGAGCGGGCAGTAAACACTTTCAATAACCAAATCGTGTTGAAGATAGGCCCAGATGCACCAGATGACTATGAGGAAATTTTTCCCCGGGTCTACAGAAGGACAATTACCAGACTTGTCTTTGGTGTTCCCGTAATTTTCTCTATGTTTAAAAACCATATGGATCTAAGAAAGACTAATTGTATTTATTGCCCTGAGAAACTATTAGGCCTTATTCAGATAGTTTACAAAAATCATTTCAATAGGGCTAAAGCATTCAAAATTTACATTTCACAAAAAATGTTAATCGACTTACAAACCGCCGAAGAACAAAACACAATAATTGAACAAACACACGAATCATCTCATAGAGGGATTTGGGAGAATAATAAACAAATTTCTAATAGATTCTTTTTCCCAAGAATGAAATTTAGAATTAGACAATTTATAAAACTTTGTGAAGTTTGCAATAAAAATAAATATGACCGCCATCCTTACAAAATTTATTTCGGAACTACACCAAATACTAAAAAGCCGTTCGAAATAATTCATATCGACATCTTTTTGAGTCAACCTTTGATATTTCTAACAGCAATAGATAAATTTTCAAGATTTGGCATAATAATTCCTATCAAATCCAGAACTATTACCGATATAAGAAAAGGGTTACTTAAACTTTTCTCGATATATGGAACACCCGGATTAATCGTTTGTGACAATGAACCCGCTTTACGCTCAGTTGAAATAAGAGGTCTAGCAAATAATATGAATGTCGAGATGCATTTCGTGCCTGCAAACCATAGTGAAAGCAATGGTATGGTCGAAAGATTTCATTCAACACTGGCTGAAATTTTTCGATGCATAAAACCCCAATATGCGGATCTAACTAACAAAGAAATTTTCCGGATAGCTTCTACGCTATACAACAATACGATTCATTCAGCAACTGGACTGAAACCCCGCGAAATCTTTTATGGAATCAAAGATGGGCACGAACGGCCTCTTAACATTAATGAAATGCTAGAGGAACGACACAAATTCTATGACGAGGTAATTTTGGCAAATGAAAAAACACAAAAGAAAAATTTAGACTACCATAACAAGGGTAGAGAAGGGAAACCTCACATAGATATTGATGACATAGTCTTTAAAAAGATTCAAGGAATCAAGCAAAAGACTAAAGAAAAGTATCAACCGACCAAAGCTATTGAAGATAAAGGAAGAGCAATCCTCGATAGGTCTGGTCGGGAGATCCATAAAGAAAATATTAAAAGACTATAAACTAATAGATTTTTATTTTCAGGATGGAACTACTCATCATCATCATTATGATTTTCCTGCCCTTATCCTTTCCCAAATTCATACAACTACACGATATAACTAACAACCCAGGAGCACTGACTCTCAGTGCAGGAGAAGGTAGAATTCTGGAAGGATATAACCGACTATTTCATACAGTCGATCTTAAAGAGTTAGGAGCTACCATTGACATTTTGGATCAAGTTATACTCAAAATTAATAGTTCGACAGGAGATTTTTCTCAAATCATTCATATTAGACTTAAGGAAGTTAAAAATGTTTATAAAACCCTTCTCCCGGATGCATACAGAAATAAACGATCAATTGAAACACTAGGCAGTGCTATAAAATTCCTCACAGGTAATTTAGACGCAGATGACTTGCGACAAATCGATTATAATATTGATGCTATTAAACGATCTGAAACCAAATTAATGAGTGAAAACAATAAACAGATTATAATTAACTTAGAGTTTCAAAATTCTCTGAAAAAATTAAGTGATGAAGTTAAAAAAACATCAGAATCTTATCCACAAGATCAACACGCAAAAAGGCTATCTAGTAACAGAAAATGCTAAAATTTCGATTCTTTTCCAGTTAGATCTTGTATTGCAAACTTTAAGAACTATAGAAAATGGAATAGCACTTGCCAAACTTAATATTGTTAACCGACAACTTTTATCAATTAATGAATTAAAAATTATTGCAGATCAATTAAAACAGGTAGATGTTAGATTGGATAGTTTAGAAGATGCGTACAATTACCTCTCCGTGACAGCATTCTACCATGGACATCATCTTATCATCAGTATTGACATCCCCAGAGTATCTCCCATCATATACGAGCGAATGATTATCGAACAATTGCCTATTCAGAACAAAACTGTTAACATCGGATACCATACAGTTCTCATTAATGCAAATATTACATTTGCTATACTGACTGAACTCGAACCAATAGCCAAAGTCTATATTTACAAAAGAAATGAACTTTCGAATATTACTAACGATTTGTGCATTGCACCTTTAGTTCGCGGACGAAGTGGAAAATGTCCCTTCAAAGAAACGCCGCCTGCTACAGAATTAAAACTCTTGACTTACGGAACACTAGTAGTCAAAGCCACACTACAAAATGTGGTTATGAGTAGCACTTGCGGTATAAACCATAAAGAACTAAAAGGAAACTATTTGATAATCTTTCACAATTGTTCAGTGATTATTCAAGACAGGCTGTTCGAAAACCTTGAACTAACCTTCAAGCATCCAGTCATTTCACCACTCGAAACATATCAAATAGATGAAACTCACCTGGAGCGATATTACAACACTTCATATTTACATGAAATGCACATCCAAAACCGACAACACCTGGAATCACTAAAATTACAGCATTTCTCATCAACTGCAGCATTCATCATTTTTGTCTCGATAATCATAACTGTTTTAGTCTATCGACAGCGTAACGCGATAACAGCATTCATTAAAGGACGCACGGGCCGTGCTTCTTTAGGGGATGGAGTAGTTAGCAACCAAGCCATAGCCGAGGACCCAACATCAACAATTATGTTCCCACCGTTCCAGCATAACACGATACCGAGCGACGTGACAATTTCAACAACATCTCTATTCCCAGCAGATCGGACTTCCCGGAATCCCAGTAATAGTGCGCATTAGATTGAGGTTCTAAACTCTGTAGAGAATAGGAATAAAGTTAGTTCTAGTTTAATCTCCAAGTCGTGCAGTCGAGTTCTCCTTTTTTAAAAAGAATTCCCTGATCCATGAATTCTTAGCTGGCGCAGTCGGTAGGATATTTTTCTAAGTGTTTTTAACCGCAATCGAGCATCCGCGAGCGCATATCGTGGACTTGTGTTTTAAACCGAGAAAAATTCCGTTGAACCATAAATCGTTTCCGTGAACGTAAATCGCGAAATTAGTTAAGAGTGAAAATCGTTTGTTAGGGAAATTAGGAAAACCGAGTGGACATCGGCAGTTTCAACAAGCTTGGACGTAACGTAAGTAATTTTATTTTTACCCCTAATTAACAATTTTGATGACAAAGTGTAAAAAATACTAACAAGTGATTTTTTGTTTAAAAAAGTGATAGTGATAATAAAAAAAAAAGATGGAACAGTTCCAACAGCAACTTGCGTACCTAAAGCAAGAATTAGCCTCTAAAAATGAGCAAATTCATCAGCTCAAAGTCGAAGCGCAAGGTGCCGCTGAAGCTGTGCAAAACGCACGAGCCGAGTTAGCCCAAATTACGGCAGAGCAACAGGCACGCGAAAATGCCGCTGTTCAAGCAGCAGTTGCGGAAGCCCAAGCAGCAGCCGCCGAGGCAGCAGTCGCAGCCCAGGCAGCAGCTGATCAGGCTGCATCTGAACAAGCAGCAACCGCTAGTAATAACAATCATTTTGGATCAGTAAATCCCGCAGAATCTATCCTCAAAACATTACAAACCCCGCAAATTATTCGAGATTTGCCCTGTTTTGACGGAAACAAAATCAAATTGAATTCCTTCATTCGATCAATCGATAATGTAATGCCAATGATTGACAAAGTGCGTGGTACCCCAATTCATACAGTCTGGATCCAAGCCATTAGGACTAAAATCATAGGTGACGCTGATAATGTTCTCGAACTCTATGGCACGTCCTTGAGTTGGTATGAAATTAAATCCAATTTGATTACCCATTATAGTGACCGCAGGGATGAATGTTCTTTGCTTAGGGATCTGTTCGCAACCAAACAAACATCTGATGTAGAAACATTCTACAGTGATATTTCCTACATCATTTCGTCACTGGTAAACCTCCTTAACATAACAGAGCAAAATGCCCAGGTAAAAACCGCAAAGAATTTGTTATTTCAGCAAATGGGACTCAAAGTCTTTTTATCTAAACTAAAGGAACCTTTAGGACACATAATAAGAGCGCAAACTCCGAGCACCTTAAAGGAAGCCTTGAGAATGTGCATAGAAGAATCCAATTATCATTATGTGAAACCCACAGACAAATCCGATCCACCACCAATCCCGCATAAATCCCCACGAAATTTCCCAACACTTCCAATTCATAGCCCCAAATCTTTTCCAACATTTCCACCCATTCAAAACCGAAACGCTTTTCCACAGCGTCTACACTTTCCTCAAAACCCTCCAAGACAAAATTTTAACTATTTCCAAAACTTTGCACCCAAACCACAACCGTACCAGTTCAAACCATTCCAATTCAAACCAACATCCAATTCATTCAATTTCCAAAAACCTCAAAATACATTCCAATCAACCGGTAACCAATTCGGAAATAAAAACGTTTTTGCTCCAAAGTTTACTCCCCAACCTAAGCCAACACCTATGGACATTGATCCATCGTTGAGATCGCGCGCAATAAATTACATAAACAGGCCGCATTATCAAATAGAAGAATGTGAAGAAATGTACTACCCTCAGCAATTTTACCCTGATTATTGTTACGGCTATCCTACATTGGACGATTATACACAAACAAATCAACAACCACAACAATCTGATCAAATTACCAAACAACCTACAGAAGAAGCCTCACATGCATCAGCCTCAGCCACTACTAACAGTGACGAGATTGAAGATTTAAATTTTCAGACGGTCGCGTTTGCATCGCAACAAACGTAAACAACTTTGTTCCATACGTTCTAATTGAGACAACCAAAGGCCCTCTCCGATTTTTAATCGACACGGGAGCCAACAAAAATTACATAGATCCAAAACACGTGAATTACGATAATTGCAAAGTTACAACCCCATTAAATGTTCGGAACATCAGTGGAAAACACAAAATAGACAGATATGTGAAATTTAACCCGTTTCCTCAACTTGATCAAATTGAAAAATCTACATTCTATGTATTCAATTTCCATCCGTTTTTTGATGGCTTAATTGGATACGAAACATTAAAAACTTATCAAGCTAACATTTTAACGGAATCAAATGAATTAGAAATTTTCAATACAAGGATTAAGATGTATCGAAAGTATCCAGATATAAAAAATGTTATTTTAAATTCCCATGAAACTAAAATTATTGGTCTTTCTATAGAAACAAATGATGGCGATTTTTATCTTGAAAATGATTTATTTGTGCAGCAGAACGTCATTATTCATTCTGGACTGTACAATGCTAAAGACAACCAAGCTCGTGTAGTAATTACTAATTACTCTGATGAGTGTTGTAAAATAAATTTAGATCAACAACTAGTGATACCTGAAATTAATAATTTTGAAACAAGTACACCTGGTGATAAAAAATCACGATTACCAAAATCTCTTTATGAGCAAATTCGAATATCACATTTGAATAGTGATGAACGAAACAAGCTCTTAAAACTGATTCATCAGCATGAAGATGTTTTCTTCTTGGAAGGCGATAAATTGACCTTCACAAGTGCGATTAAACATAACATCATAACAAAAGATGAGTTGCCGATTCATACGAAATCGTACCGCTACCCCTTTTGTCACCGAGAAGAGGTGCAGCGTCAGATTTCGAAAATGCTCGAGCAAGGCATCATACAACATTCTAGTAGCCCATGGACGTCCCCTGTGTGGATTGTTCCTAAGAAATTGGATGCTTCTGGAATTAAAAAGTGGCGTTTGGTGATCGACTACCGTAAATTGAATGAGAAGACGGTAGACGATCGATATCCAATTCCCAATATCACCGATATTCTGGATAAGCTAGGAAGGTGTATGTATTTTACTACACTGGACTTAGCCTCTGGCTTTCATCAGGTGGAAATTGAGAAAAAAGACATTCCAAAAACCGCATTCAGTGTTGAGAATGGACACTATGAATTTCTTAGAATGCCTTTTGGGTTAAAAAATGCCCCTTCCACTTTCCAACGCGTTATGGACAATGTGCTTAGGGAGCATATTGGTGTCATCTGCTTGGTGTACATGGATGACATCATCATCTTTTCAACCAGTCTAACTGAACACATAGACAACCTAGCAAAAATCTTTGCTACATTTGAAAAATATAATTTGAAAATTCAGTTAGATAAAAGCGAATTCCTTAAAAAGGAAGTTGCGTTTTTAGGGCACATCGTCACCTCCGACGGTGTTAGGCCAAACCCGGATAAAATTCAAATCATCAAAGAGTGGCCATTGCCCTCAAATGAAAAGCAATTACGTGGTTTCCTAGGCATACTAGGATACTACCGTAAATTTATAAGAGATTTCGCCAAGATAGCGAAGCCTCTTACTAACGCTCTAAGGAAAGGCGAGGAAATCAAACATTCAAAAGATTTCGTTGACGCCTTCGAGCGATGCAAAAATATTCTTTCAGGCAGCAACATTCTGCAATACCCCGACTACACTAGGCAATTTATCCTGACCACAGACGCTTCCAATTTTGCAATTGGCGCTGTGCTCTCTCAAGGGACCATTGGCAACGATAAACCCATCGCTTTTGCTTCAAGGACCCTAAACAAAAGTGAAGAAAAATACTCAGCCATAGAGAAAGAACTACTGGCTGTTGTATGGGCATGCAAATACTTTCGCCCGTATTTGTACGGCCGTAAATTTATTTTGTATACAGATCATAAGCCACTTACATACGGGCTTAATCTGAAAGATACAAACAACCGGCTAGTTCATTGGCGACTTGCTCTAGGCGAATTTGACTATGAAATCCGCTATCGACCTGGTAAACAAAACGTCGTTGCAGACAGTCTGTCGCGAGTAAACCACGAATTTAATGCCAATGAGGAAATATCATCTGACGATGCAACTGTACACTCAGCAGATACTGATGATTCGGAATTTATTCCCTGTACAGAGCGGGCAGTAAACACTTTCAATAACCAAATCGTGTTGAAGATAGGCCCAGATGCACCAGATGACTATGAGGAAATTTTTCCCCGGGTCTACAGAAGGACAATTACCAGACTTGTCTTTGGTGTTCCCGTAATTTTCTCTATGTTTAAAAACCATATGGATCTAAGAAAGACTAATTGTATTTATTGCCCTGAGAAACTATTAGGCCTTATTCAGATAGTTTACAAAAATCATTTCAATAGGGCTAAAGCATTCAAAATTTACATTTCACAAAAAATGTTAATCGACTTACAAACCGCCGAAGAACAAAACACAATAATTGAACAAACACACGAATCATCTCATAGAGGGATTTGGGAGAATAATAAACAAATTTCTAATAGATTCTTTTTCCCAAGAATGAAATTTAGAATTAGACAATTTATAAAACTTTGTGAAGTTTGCAATAAAAATAAATATGACCGCCATCCTTACAAAATTTATTTCGGAACGACACCAAATACTAAAAAGCCGTTCGAAATAATTCATATCGACATCTTTTTGAGTCAACCTTTGATATTTCTAACAGCAATAGATAAATTTTCAAGATTTGGCATAATAATTCCTATCAAATCCAGAACTATTACCGATATAAGAAAAGGGTTACTTAAACTTTTCTCGATATATGGAACACCCGTATTAATCGTTTGTGACAATGAACCCGCTTTACGCTCAGTTGAAATAAGAGGTCTAGCAAATAATATGAATGTCGAGATGCATTTCGTGCCTGCAAACCATAGTGAAAGCAATGGTATGGTCGAAAGATTTCATTCAACACTGGCTGAAATTTTTCGATGCATAAAACCCCAATATGCGGATCTAACTAACAAAGAAATTTTCCGGATAGCTTCTACGCTATACAACAATACGATTCATTCAGCAACTGGACTGAAACCCCGCGAAATCTTTTATGGAATCAAAGATGGGCACGAACGGCCTCTTAACATTAATGAAATGCTAGAGGAACGACACAAATTCTATGACGAGGTAATTTTGGCAAATGAAAAAACACAAAAGAAAAATTTAGACTACCATAACAAGGGTAGAGAAGGGAAACCTCACATAGATATTGATGACATAGTCTTTAAAAAGATTCAAGGAATCAAGCAAAAGACTAAAGAAAAGTATCAACCGACCAAAGCTATTGAAGATAAAGGAAGAACAATCCTCGATAGGTCTGGACGGGAGATCCATAAAGAAAATATTAAAAGACTATAAACTAATAGATTTTTATTTTCAGGATGGAACTACTCATCATCATCATTATGATTTTCCTGCCCTTATCCTTTCCCAAATTCATACAACTACACGATATAACTAACAACCCAGGAGCACTGACTCTCAGTGCAGGAGAAGGTAGAATTCTGGAAGGATATAACCGACTATTTCATACAGTCGATCTTAAAGAGTTAGGAGCTACCATTGACATTTTGGATCAAGTTATACTCAAAATTAATAGTTCGACAGGAGATTTTTCTCAAATCATTCATATTAGACTTAAGGAAGTTAAAAATGTTTATAAAACCCTTCTCCCGGATGCATACAGAAATAAACGATCAATTGAAACACTAGGCAGTGCTATAAAATTCCTCACAGGTAATTTAGACGCAGATGACTTGCGACAAATCGATTATAATATTGATGCTATTAAACGATCTGAAACCAAATTAATGAGTGAAAACAATAAACAGATCATAATTAACTTAGAGTTTCAAAATTCTCTGAAAAAATTAAGTGATGAAGTTAAAAAACATCAGAATCTTATCCACAAGATCAACACGCAAAAAGGCTATCTAGTAACAGAAAATGCTAAAATTTCGATTCTTTTCCAGTTAGATCTTGTATTGCAAACTTTAAGAACTATAGAAAATGGAATAGCACTTGCCAAACTTAATATTGTTAACCGACAACTTTTATCAATTAATGAATTAAAAATTATTGCAGATCAATTAAAACAGGTAGATGTTAGATTGGATAGTTTAGAAGATGCGTACAATTACCTCTCCGTGACAGCATTCTACCATGGACATCATCTTATCATCAGTATTGACATCCCCAGAGTATCTCCCATCATATACGAGCGAATGATTATCGAACAATTGCCTATTCAGAACAAAACTGTTAACATCGGATACCATACAGTTCTCATTAATGCAAATATTACATTTGCTATACTGACTGAACTCGAACCAATAGCCAAAGTCTATATTTACAAAAGAAATGAACTTTCGAATATTACTAACGATTTGTGCATTGCACCTTTAGTTCGCGGACGAAGTGGAAAATGTCCCTTCAAAGAAACGCCGCCTGCTACAGAATTAAAACTCTTGACTTACGGAACACTAGTAGTCAAAGCCACACTACAAAATGTGGTTATGAGTAGCACTTGCGGTATAAACCATAAAGAACTAAAAGGAAACTATTTGATAATCTTTCACAATTGTTCAGTGATTATTCAAGACAGGCTGTTCGAAAACCTTGAACTAACCTTCAAGCATCCAGTCATTTCACCACTCGAAACATATCAAATAGATGAAACTCACCTGGAGCGATATTACAACACTTCATATTTACATGAAATGCACATCCAAAACCGACAACACCTGGAATCACTAAAATTACAGCATTTCTCATCAACTGCAGCATTCATCATTTTTGTCTCGATAATCATAACTGTTTTAGTCTATCGACAGCGTAACGCGATAACAGCATTCATTAAAGGACGCACGGGCCGTGCTTCTTTAGGGGATGGAGTAGTTAGCAACCAAGCCATAGCCGAGGACCCAACATCAACAATTATGTTCCCACCGTTCCAGCATAACACGATACCGAGCGACGTGACAATTTCAACAACATCTCTATTCCCAGCAGATCGGACTTCCCGGAATCCCAGTAATAGTGCGCATTAGATTGAGGTTCTAAACTCTGTAGAGAATAGGAATAAAGTTAGTTCTAGTTTAATCTCCAAGTCGTGCAGTCGAGTTCTCCTTTTTTAAAAAGAATTCCCTGATCCATGAATTCTTAGCTTATATATATATATATATATATCTATATATATAAAAATGAATTTCTGTCTGTCTGTCTGTCTGTCTGCTGTCTGTCTGTCTGTCTGTCTGTCTGCCTGTCTGTCTGTCTGTTCCCTATAGACTCGGAAACTACTGAACCGATTTGCGTGAAACTTGGCAGGTGGGGATATTTCGGGCAGGGGAAGGTTCCTATTATGGTTTGAGACCCCCCCCCCTCTCAATAAGGGAGGGAGGGGCCTCCCAAACAAAAGACAATTTTTTGCATAACTTGAGCACCCATCAAGCAAATGGTATCAAAATTGGTATGGGGTGGTATTTGGGTACGAGGAATATATTTATGAATATTAAGTACTCCTCCCTCCTCTCAGCGGGGTGATAGGAAGGGGGAAGGGGGGTTATCTTACAATTTTTCATATAACTCGCATACTAATCAAGATATTGGAACCTAATTTGACACGGGAAGGTATTTGGATACGAAAAATATTTCAATGATTATTTGAGACCCCTCCCTCTTTCCAGTGAGGAGATATAAAGGGGGGAGGGGGCCTCTTTTATAATTTTTCACATAACTCAAAAACTAATTAAGCAAATGGAATCAAATTTGGCATGGGCGGGTATTTGGGAACGTGACATGTTCCAATGATTGTTTGAGACCTCTTCCTTCTTCCAGCGGAGAGAAAGGAAAGAGGGAAGGGAGTTTTATACAATTTTAACTGCATAACTCGAGAACTACAGCAGCAAATGGAACAAAATTTGGCATGGAACGATATTTGGGTACGTCAAATGCTTCTATGAATTTTTGGTATCCCTCACTCCTTCAAAGAGGAGGATGAAAAGGGGGAAGAGAGCCCCACCTTTTTTTCAGCGGAAAGATATAAAGGGGGAAAGGGAGGCTTCCATACAAATTTTTTGCATAACTCGAGAATTGATCGAGCTAATGAAACCAAATTTGGTTTAATAAAGTATTTTAGTACGAAAAATACTTCTATGAATATTTAGTTCTCCTCCCTCCATTCAATTGGGAGAACGGAAGGGGGGATAGTACTTCCTTTCAAGTTTATGTATAACTCAAGTAGTATTTTAATACGCAAAATTTTTCTATGTGAAACAATTCCTTGCTTGCAGTAGGATGATAGAATTGGAAATTTAGAAAGAGAAGAGGATAGCTTATATTTAAATTTTTTTTAAACTAAATCCGAGAGGTAAAACTTAACATGGAAAATCATTTTAGTATGATTCGATGATTATTTGACACACCATCCTCCTTTCAGTGAGTAGGTACTTAGGAGGAGGGAGGTGAGCCGAATACAATTTTGTTAGCATAAGTTCTCAATTTATGCTAACGAAGCCAATAAATGGAAACGAATATGGCTTGAAAAGGAACTTGGTTGCGAGATATGTTTTTACGATTGTTATAGACCCTTACGCTATACAGTGTAGAGAGGGGAAGAAAGGAGGGGGTTCCAGACAAATTTTGATGTAAAGCTTAAAAACTTATCAACCAATAATGGAACTATATTTGATATAAGAGGATTTATAGGCCCAGTATAAAATGGGTATGATTATTAAAGACCACAACTTCCATTCAGCAGGGGATGACGGGAAGCACAGGAGGGGACTCTCTTATCAGTTTTCAGCATAAATCCAGAACATATCAAGCAAAAACAACCATATTTTCCGAGTTAGATTTTTTGCGTTAGATGAATTTGAGACCCTCCTTTTTCAGGGCGAAGCTTAAAGAAACAGATTAAAACTATCAGAACTTATAGATCAAGATTCAGGAAATTAGTTTAAGTCATCTTTGTATTGCAACTCCAAACTCCAGCTGCAGCTTTTTTTTCGTAGCGGTTGCTTTTGAATTATGTTATAATTTGATTCAAAATAATGCCAATAAAACAATAAAAATTTGAATAGTTTCCGAAAATATCATTTGTTTTTGAAGGGTGTAGCAAAGCACACCGGGTCAGCTAGTATATATATATATATATATATATATATATATATATATATATATATATATATATATATATATATATATATATATATATATATATATATATATATATATATATATATATATATATATATATATATATATATATATATATATATATATATATATATATATATATATATATATATATATATATATATATATATATATATATATATATATATATATATATATATATATATATATATATATATATATATATATATATATATATATATATATATATATATATATATATATATATATATATATATATATATATATATATATATATATATATATATATATATATATATATATATATATATATATATATATATATATATATATATATATATATATATATATATATATATATATATATATATATATATATATATATATATATATATATATATATATATATATATATATATATATATATATATATATATATATATATATATATATATATATATATATATATATATATATATATATATATATATATATATATATATACCATAGCAACACATTCAAGCACGCGTCACCATACGCATACTCAAGCTATCTGTTTCGAACGCACTAAAATCATTCATAAAACTGTTTTATCATGTACTCACATTTTGATTCTTTTAAATATTTGGGCAAACACAAAGCAGCAACATATTTTTTCCCTCCCACACTTTGTGCCAGGTTCACTCCAAAAACCATATACACGGCAACCCACCATAACACAATTTTCGATTTCCTCTTGCAGATAGATAATTAAAATTTCAAAGATTTTCTATTTTTTCAATTCGAGATTTTTTCACAATCAAGATTCTAAATAAAATCGGTTCAAGCTCTTCACAGTTTGTTTTTCATTTACAATTCATGATTGATAATTTTTATTGTTCTAATTTAGTTATTTATTTATTTGAGTATACGGCATCTCACTAAATTATAATTCTAGTTAGTATTAGAGTGTAATTAAGACAGAAATGAAAATTGAAAAATTGACTTGATCTGGAATCGAACTTGAGTCTTCTGATTACCTCTCCGACACCTTACCAATAGGCTAAATCGTCAGGTGTAGTAACTAGTCGCTAAATAAGTCGAGCTGTAGGTCTATAATTCAGTTGACTTCATCGAGTTGAATTCGCTACTAGATTCTAATACAGAAAATGCTCATCGTGCCCCGATCAATAGTGCTTTGTTCGCCTCGAGTCAACAAGTTATATTAAAAATACGTTTTCAAATTTTTTGTCAGAGACGAACCAGCCAAAGGCTGAAAATCTCATAAAATAAGGAAAAAAAATTGTTTGTAGTGAAAAAAATAATGATGGTGAAAATTGGAGAACAATGTATACATCATGTTACAGTGCTTACGTCATAGATCAAGATGAAGATTAAGTTAAAATTATCAAAAGTTCTTCAGAATTATTTTTTTGTAAAAAATGTACCGTTCATGGGTGTTCAGTCCGACCAGTTGACTGAAGTGGGAAAGAGCAACGAGGAATATACGCGAGAGTACCACACCGAGAGAGCACGACAGCTGCTCTCACTGGAAGCGAGATGGAATGTTCTAGGCTGTTCCATATGGCGCGAGCACGTGCTTGTGTGCTTGCTCGTCAGCCTATTTAAGGGCGCATTCTTTATGCGCCTAGGAGTCAGTCGATATCAAACCGCCAAACCGTCAAGATGGGACGGTAGTGTAAATAGTGCAAAGTTGTATATAAAAGTGTAAATAGTAGAAATAAGTACACAAATAGAAAATGTAAAAAGGATAACGAAAGAGTGTCTTGTGCTTTCTTCCGCTGCTTCGCTCCGTCGCCTTGCTCCCGGGTCCAGCTGCCACAATCGGCTCTTTTCAGAGCCTTATCCAGAAAGAGTTTTGGATCTCGGTCAACCAGGCGATCGAGATCCCCCTGAGCCTCGGCCGCCAGGCAGCGTCATAAGGACCTGCCTCCACTGATGGGACAACCATGCGTGGTTGTCTCTTCAGGTCCAATCCCACGAGGGGAGCGGACTATCAGTGGTAGTTTTCCCGAGCGCTCACATTGTCCCGGCCTTGGCCCCCAGGCAGACAGTCTGCGGACCTGCCTCCACTGTTTTTCAACCACCAGGGGTTGTCAAAGCCTTATCCCTGAGGGGGAAAAGGCAAGCAGTGGTAGTTTTGCCAAGGCCCCTCCGTCCTACAGTCCTATGGCTTTTCATGGCCACAACATGAAATGGTCCTTCGAGCCGGATATAGAAGCCGGTACCTTCCGACGGAATACCTCCGTCATGAGTGTGTGTGGAGTGGATCGGGCAGCAAAGTAGGCGAGCGGAGCAGGAAGGAAGCTAGCATCGAGAAGGCAACGAGAACGAGCAAGTTGAGAATAGAATCTTCGAGAACGAACTGGCACTACCAAAATTCCACAACGAGGTCGAGGTCGGTGCAGCGAAAAACCGACACAATCCAGAGGGAAGAAGATCCAGCTAGGAGTGATCTTCTTCAAGAGCATCATCATCAATAGAGGAAGCCATCAACGAGTGGTGTTTCCACTAAAGCCTCATCCAGCTGCGGCGCATTCCCGAGGGCCGCCAAGGTCGACGATAATCCTTCCAGCAGCCGAGGCAATCCCCCGCAAGCATTCTTTCTGGTGGCGAGTATGTTCAGTCCGACCAGTCGACTGAAGTGGGAAAGAGCAACGAGGAATATACGCGAGAGTACCACACCGAGAGAGCACGACGGCTGCTCTCACTGGAAGCGAGATGGAATGTTCTAGGCTGTTCCATATGGCGCGAGCACGTGCTTGTGTGCTTGCTCGTCAGCCTATTTAAGGGCGCATTCTTTATGCGCCTAGGAGTCAGTCGATATCAAACCGCCAAACCGTCAAGATGGGACGGTAGTGTAAATAGTGCAAAGTTGTATATAAAAGTGTAAATAGTAGAAATAAGTACACAAATAGAAAATGTAAAAAGGATAACGAAAGAGTGTCTTGTGCTTTCTTCCGCTGCTTCGCTCCGTCGCCTTGCTCCCGGGTCCAGCTGCCACAATCGGCTCTTTTCAGAGCCTTATCCAGTAAGAGTTTTGGATCTCGGTCAACCAGGCGATCGAGATCCCCCCGAGCCTCGGCCGCCAGGCAGCGTCATAAGGACCTGCCTCCACTGATGGGACAACCATGCGTGGTTGTCTCTTCAGGTCCAATCCCACGAGGGGAGCGGACTATCAGTGGTAGTTTTCCCGAGCGCTCACATTGTCCCGGCCTTGGCCCCCAGGCAGACAGTCTGCGGACCTGCCTCCACTGTTTTTCAACCACCAGGGGTTGTCAAAGCCTTATCCCTGAGGGGGAAAAGGCAAGCAGTGGTAGTTTTGCCAAGGCCCCTCCGTCCTACATTCCTATGGCTTTTCATGGCCACAACAATGGGAATTTTTCATATTAAAGATTAATTATTTAACGTACTTTCGTTTTAACATATATTTTATCGCCTTTTATAGGCACGGATCTCCTCAACTTTTTCGAGTTAAATCTCAAAATTTAACCTTTTAATTCGTACACAATCAAAAATCAAAAATTTCGAATTAAAATATTCATAATACATATAAGATTTTTATTTGTGTGTATTGTGTGTATTGGGAAAGCCATCTATAAACAGGATGAAAATAAATTTGGTTGTTTATAATCATTGCACTTTTATTCAAAAAAAAAAAAAAAAAAAATTAAATAAAATAAATAAAAAATAATTAGCTTATAGAATAAATTTTTATTTGCCTTCAGAGATTCGCCAATACCAAAACGGTCTGGTTAGAATCTAGTTACCCAGCAAACATTTTAGGAGGTATATCGCAGAAACACGAAAATTATTCAAACAATTATACCAGATGGAAAGATTGTATTAAACTTACCAAAATAGCATATAGCTACAAAAGTGTAGGCGATATATCTACAATGACAAGATTCAAACGATTCGATTACTACACAAAATGCAAAATAAACAATTTTAAATAATTTGAGTAAAACGAAAAAAAATTTCCCCGACCGAGATTTGAACTCCAACCCTTCGCAGTTCGCAGTCCGGTATCTTACCATGATGCCAACCCATCAGTTGATAAGATCCACGCCATAGTTCTATATGTGAGATTTTCTTTTTACGAACCGGCCAAAGGAAAAAAGGGAGAGATCGGACAGAGTTTCAAACGATGGACCGCCCATTTATCGTAAATCAGTTCACTCAAATCGTAAATGTTGAATTTGCATATTCCCAACTTTTTGAAAGCGTATTTACGAATTGACTAAACTGCTATCCGACTCAACTATTTTTGGGCAAAGCTTACCGTAAATGAATGATAGAAAATCACTGAATACCAACTTGTTTACGATTATCATTTCTATCACGATTTCATGTTAGCTGGTTAAATAGGTTGAAAGCTTGTTAACTATAAATTCGATTTAGTTTTATAGAGCACGTTACTTATGGTAAGCTTTTTAAATTTGGTTTGATTTACATAATTACACCTTTTTCTGTTGTAGTTAAGTAAAAATAACAAATTTGATATGTTTTTTTCTAAAATTTTGATGAGTAATTAATGTTTTCAAAACTATCTTTGATAAACAAATTTTTGAAGTGATTATTGAAGCAATAAATGTGGTTCGATGAATTTTTTTAACGATTCAAAATCGATTGTTTGTTTTAAGGTTATCTCCGGTACCACATCGTAAAGCTGAGAGTTTTTCCAACACGATGGATTATATATATATATTTATATAACCTAGATAACCTTAAAACCTAGAGATAACCTTAAAACAAACAATCGATTTTGAATCGTTAAAAAAATTCATCGAACCACATTTATTGCTTCAATAATCACTTCAAAAATTTGTTTATCAAAGATAGTTTTGAAAACATTAATTACTCAGCAAAATTTTAGAAAAAAACATATCAAATTTGTTATTTTTACTTAACTACAACAGAAAAAGGTGTAATTATGTAAATCAAACCAAATTTAAAAAGCTTACCATAAGTAACGTGCTCTATAAAACTAAATCGAATTTATAGTTAACAAGCTTTCAACCTATTTAACCAGCTAACATGAAATCGTGATAGAAATGATAATCGTAAACAAGTTGGTATTCAGTGATTTTCTATCATTCATTTACGGTAAGCTTTGCCCAAAAATAGTTGAGTCGGATAGCAGTTTAGTCAATTCGTAAATACGCTTTCAAAAAGTTGGGAATATGCAAATTCAACATTTACGATTTGAGTGAACTGATTTACGATAAATGGGCGGTCCATCGTTTGAAACTCTGTCCGATCTCTCCCTTTTTTCCTTTGGCCGGTTCGTAAAAAGAAAATCTCACATATAGAACTATGGCGTGGATCTTATCAACTGATGGGTTGGCATCATGGTAAGATACCGGACTGCGAACTGCGATGGGTTGGAGTTCAAATCTCGGTCGGGGAAATTTTTTTTCGTTTTACTCAAATTATTTAAAATTGTTTATTTTGCATTTTGTGTAGTAATCGAATCGTTTGAATCTTGTCATTGTAGATATATCGCCTACACTTTTGTAGCTATATGCTATTTTGGTAAGTTTAATACAATCTTTCCATCTGGTATAATTGTTTGAATAATTTTCGTGTTTCTGCGATATACCTCCTAAAATGTTTGCTGGGTAACTAGATTCTAACCAGACCGTTTTGGTATTGGCGAATCTCTGAAGGCAAATAAAAATTTATTCTATAAGCTAATTATTTTTTATTTATTTTATTTAATTTTTTTTTTTTTTTTGAATAAAAGTGCAATGATTATAAACAACCAAATTTATTTTCATCCTGTTTATAGATGGCTTTCCCAATACACACAATACACACAAATAAAAATCTTATATGTATTATGAATATTTTAATTCGAAATTTTTGATTTTTGATTGTGTACGAATTAAAAAGGTTAAATTTTGAGATTTAACTCGAAAAAGTTGAGGAGATCCGTGCCTATAAAAGGCGATAAAATATATGTTAAACGAAAGTACGTTAAATAATTAATCTTTAATATGAAAAATTCCCATGAACGGTACATTTTTTACAAAAAAATAATTCTGAAGAACTTTTGATAATTTTAACTTAATCTTCATCTTGATCTATGACGTAAGCACTGTAACATGATGTATACATTGTTCTCCAATTTTCACCATCATTATTTTTTTCACTACAAACAATTTTTTTTCCTTATTTTATGAGATTTTCAGCCTTTGGCTGGTTCGTCTCTGACAAAAAATTTGAAAACGTATTTTTAATATAACTTGTTGACTCGAGGCGAACAAAGCACTATTGATCGGGGCACGATGAGCATTTTCTGTATTAGAATCTAGTAGCGAATTCAACTCGATGAAGTCAACTGAATTATAGACCTACAGCTCGACTTATTTAGCGACTAGTTACTACACCTGACGATTTAGCCTATTGGTAAGGTGTCGGAGAGGTAATCAGAAGACTCAAGTTCGATTCCAGATCAAGTCAATTTTTCAATTTTCATTTCTGTCTTAATTACACTCTAATACTAACTAGAATTATAATTTAGTGAGATGCCGTATACTCAAATAAATAAATAACTAAATAAGAACAATAAAAATTATCAATCATGAATTGTAAATGAAAAACAAACTGTGAAGAGCTTGAAGCGATTTTATTTTGAATCTTGATTGTGAAAAAATCTCGAATTGAAAAAATAGAAAATCTTTGAAATTTTAATTATCTATCTGCAAGAGGAAATCGAAAATTGTGTTATGGTGGGTTGCCGTGTATATGGTTTTTGGAGTGAACCTGGCACAAAGTGTGGGAGGGAAAAAATATGTTGCTGCTTTGTGTTTGCCCAAATATTTAAAAGAATCAAAATGTGAGTACATGATAAAACAGTTTTATGAATGATTTTAGTGCGTTCGAAACAGATAGCTTGAGTATGCGTATGGTGACGCGTGCTTGAATGTGTTGCTATGGTAACTGGCGGCATAGAGAAGATTCTGTTAGAATTTCAAAAGAAAATCAGTGCCTGCTTTGATGAATTTATGAAAAGGGCAGGCATTACTAAACCATCGTGCATTAATAAGGGGAATTGAAATGAATGAAAATTGGGTGGTTTACTGGAAGATAAAAAAGTAGAACATGTGAATGAAATGCTAATGGTAAGATGAAGTGAAAATGGAGAGCTTTCACGGGGGGTATGGAAGGTTGGCAAATAAACATATGATGCATATTTTTTTGTATGTTGCGGTAATTTATTTACCTCAAAAGAAAAATTTTCGATGAACACAAACACAAACGATGGGAACACAAAAAGGAAAAAGAAGGGAAGAGAGAAAAAAAAAGTTCGGTGATGCAAAAAGCAGATAAAAATTTAAAGAAGAAAAGGAAGAGTATGAATAACATTCAAAATGAATTTAGTGAATTAAGCAGTGATAAGTAAGAGGGAAGTGTAGATAGCAGAAAAATACAAAATAATACTTATAAAAGTAGTGTGTTCCTGGCCAACGTTCCTAAGTAGATTATTTTTTAATCCTAGGTTCGGCTGTAAGTAATGGGTTCTAGTTCTGTTGGTAGCTGATGGGTAAGATGTATTTTTCCCGTTTAACTGTATAAATTCGAATGATCAATCAGTTGCCAGCTAGCCAGGTATATACACGGATGCCGGAATACCTGTAGTAAATGTGTGACATTGAATATGTTATTCATTTTTAACTGGTTGTGTACTTGATTGATTCATTCTTCCAAATATACGTACATAA
Organism: Uranotaenia lowii; assembly: GCF_029784155.1. NCBI lineage: Eukaryota > Metazoa > Arthropoda > Insecta > Diptera > Culicidae > Uranotaenia > Uranotaenia lowii. Next base: position 273,073,740 of record NC_073692.1, on the reverse strand, counting down.
ACACATACTACATTCATTTCATAACAGCTTACACGAAGCCATGGTGCCGGGTATGGAGTTTTGTTGTCTATATAATGTATTTTAATCCATACTTTGGTCAAACTGCGGTGAATCCGTGCACCCATGGTGGATTATCAACATGCAACATACATACATCAATCATGAATTGTAAATGAAAAAAAAACAGCCTCGACCAGGATTTGAGTTCGAGCCTTTTGATTACCTCTACGACATCTTATCAATAGGCTGAATCGTCAGATGTAAATTAGTTAAGCTGTAGCTCTACGGCAGAAAATGCGCATCGTGGTCCTCTGTTCTCCCCGAGTCAGCAAGTTGAAGTAAAAACGACTTTTAAAATTTATTATAGTGCAAAATCCATTAATATTTAATGATGGTGAAAATTGAGGAACAATCAGTGCATCATGTTTCGGTGCATAGATCAAGATGATTTAACTATCAAAAAAGTTCATTTTCCGGTGTTCAAAAATTATAATATTTTCATCACTTGAGAACCACGTTGGTATTTTTTTTAATATTTCTGTAAAGTGTAAAAGGAGATTGCTTTTTAGCTGAAAAATTAATACTGTAGGAAGTACGAAACTGTTCCTCGTGATTTTTTTTTTCAATTAAAAGGAATCTTTCGATTGCTTTGATTCAGTTGAATCATTCAACCAAGTAGGCTCACAACACAACAGCGGTTCAACACGTTCAACTTCTAATTTTTTGTTGATAAGAGTATGATTTCAAAATTTTGAATTTATAGTTTTGCTGTACGTTCTTAAATAATAAAAAAATATATAATATAAAATAGTTTCAACATAAATTTTTAACAGTTTTGAATATGGTTTTTTTTAAACCGTTTGTATAAATATTTAAATCACAATTCTTACCCTTCGTTTGGAAAGCGTGTTGAACGGTCTCAAGTTGTAGTCCCCAATCCGGACAAAGGTGAGCACCGTGTTGAGATTAGCTACGCAGTCGGCCGAGGTGAGTATAACGTCTCTTTCGAGCAGCGTCCCGACGCACTCGTACTGATTTCGGGACACACCGAAAAGTTCCTGACGAGTCCAAACCGTCACCAGCCATGGAATGTCCGACTTAACGACCACATCCGAGTTGGGATCACCGGTCCAGTAGCATTTTGAATCGTCCTCGGCTGTTGGGGTTGGGTCTGTTTTGCCCATATCGGGAGCTACTGTTGGTGGGTCAGTTCCAGGTGACGAGGGAGAAGCGCAGCATACGAGATTGGACGGGCAATTTCCGGTGATGAATCGGAGATCAAATGTCCCGGTATCACGGCATTGATTCGATGGCACACATTGGCCTGAGCATTTAGATGGTTCTGGGTTTGTTGCGCAACATACATTATTGTCGGGACAAGATTGTTTGGATACTCGCAAATCCAGTTGACCTTGGGGACATTGCCCTAATGGAACACAAGCCCCTTCACATGTGTCGAAGCTTGGCTCACCGGGGGGCGTGCAACATATTTGATTTCCAGGGCAGCTTGCGTCGTTGTTTCTTAGATTTATCAGATCGTTATTCGATATGAAGTAGGGGCAATGATAGGCCTCAACACATTTTCCTCTGCATGTGTTCACAGTTTTGGTTTTGCGGCAGCATATTTGATTGAGTGGACATATTGGATTTAAAAATCTCAGATTGATGTCATACGAATATGAATCTGCACAATTTTCGTAGGCGGTGCAAGTTCCCTTGCAATATGGCTCCGTTTGAGGTGTTTTACAGCATACTTCATTGAAGGGGCAGTTACTGTTTAGCGTTCTTAAATCTATGAGACCTATTTCCGAAAAGTATTGCGGACACCTGGCCAAAGGGACGCATTTTCCATCACAATTTGCCGAAATATTAACCATATCATAGATGGGAGGTTTCCTCACTTTCATGCAACAAACTTGATTTATATTACATTCGTCGTTGGAAGCTCGTAAGTCGAACCCAAGAAAATTATCGAGGCAGTTGTAAGGTTGAATGCACGTTCCCCTGCATTTGGAAGTTGCGAGTAGATTTTTGCAGCACACCATACTGCCAGGGCAATCTCCTTCCCCGAACCGCAGATCGATTAGGCTTTTCCCAGAAGTTTGACGCAGGCATTGGTCCAAGTGTGTACACACTCCATCACAGGATCCCTGCTTAACATTTTTGCAGCATACCTTCATCCGAGGACAGCTGGCGGTTGAGAATCTCAGATCAATGCCGTTATCATCGCACTCACTAGGCAGAACACACTTTTCTCGACAGGTTGATTCTGGTGGGAAGGCAACATTTTTACAACACACTTGATTATCCGGGCATCTACTGTTGGATGCTCGAAGATCTATTCCATTTGCCGGATCAAGACACTGTTTTGCGGGAACACACTGTCCTTCACACGAACTACTGGGCTTAAGTTTACTACAGCATATCTGAGGGCTGGGGCAGCCGTTTTGCGAAAGACGGAGATCGATTTCATTGAGATCATCTTCACATTGCTCAACTAGGCTACAAACTCCATTGCAGGACTGCTCTGAAGTTGACTCACAACAAACTTGACCTGGAGGACAACTACCTTGCAATCTTAGATCAACAGAATATGAGTCACTCAAATTGCGAAAATTCTTGCAAAACTGCGGCAATACACATTTACCCTGACATTCTGAATCAACTAATGGCATTTCTGTGGTCATTGACTTTGAATCATAACAACAAACTTTATTTGCTGCGCACAAATTATCACCGAATCTCAGATCGAATCCTGATGAACTATCTCGACTAGGGCATTCACCAATGGGGACACATGTTCCGTTACATTTTTGCCCGTTTGTCTCATTCACGTTTTGAACTTTTTCACAACAAATCTGTTCGGTAGGACAGCTCCCTTTCAAGAAACGAACATTTGTTCCTCCTATTTCGTCTAAACATTGATCTTGAGGAACACATTTAGCTTCACACTGCGCGCTTGAATTCCTACAACAAATCCGACCACCAGAACACCATTCTTCGGAAAATCTTATATCAATGAATCCTGTTCCATCCAGCGATCCTTCACAGTTTCCTGGCTCAACGCAGGTCCCATCACACACGTCCGATTCGTTCCCTTTGCTCACCATTTCGCAGCACACCAAATCACTTGGACATACAGCGTCATTTCCTGCCCTTCTGGTGTCGATTAGACCTTCGCCGTACAACTTGACCTTGCCAGTCGAATCGCAAAGCGCTGCTGCTACACAAATTCCTGCCCCATTCAAGCACTTGATGCTGGCTGATTCAACTACAACAAAATTTCCACCGATCAGCACCAGAAGCAGCAACGATGAACAACTCGTCAGCGAAAGCGCCGCCCTGCTTATTATCGTAGAGCGCCAATTTCCGCGATCCGCGACTTGCTCCATCTCGACCGGTGAACTGTGAACGAATAGGTACCGACAATTAGATTCTAGCTAGTTATATTCAAACCTCAGATTGCCGCCGATATGATGGAGAACATATGATACCTGCTTTCGGGAGAGCGAGAACAAATTTGCCACTGAAACTTCCCCGCGGAATGATAGTTTGCGTGCTTTGAACGTTGAGATCGGTGCTCGATTCGGTCGTTGAAACAAATCGTTTATGCTGAGTGTTTATTATTCTGGAGGTAATTCAGCCACAATTTGACAAGGTTAGTTAATCTTCGATCGGAATGAACCCATTGAAGGCTCGTCTGCTTGAAATGTTTGCAATCGTTGGACATCTCAATAAAATCGTAAGACCCATGCAACATATTGAATTTACTTTTGATTTAAATTTAATCTTTTCAAAGTCAACGCTCATAGAGTTTGAGTACAAGTTCAAACTGTTTTCCCAGATCCACCCTCAAAAAGAAGAACTCCAGATTACCCCCAGTAGTCTGTTTATTATGCAGTGCGTGTCTTTCATTCGTTAGGGGATCTCCTGTCCACCTGATTCCCAACGAAGGAAGAGTAATGGAACTGGGGACAATCGAAATAGATTTCGGGTCACAAACTAGAACAGAAGGGTTTTTACCAAGGGGGGATTTTCTAGAGGAATGACTAACAATGTAACCGAGGGAAAAGCTATTCCTCTTTATGTCAAATCTGAGTATAAGCTTGGCATTATCGAAGCATGAGTAAGTTCAGGAGTGAGAAATTCATAGGATTTTTTTCCCACAAGGGTGAATGAACGATCTTCTGTAGTTACAAACTTTGCTACGGATTGCAACTTTAATTGTTATGATTGAATGGTGAAGCAGAAACGAAAATCATAGGTTCAGTTGACGTCTTCTGGTATTTTAAGCCCCAAGTCTGGTACATTCACTCACTCTTCTAGCTTACATTTTGCGTCTTTCCTGTAATAACGAGGTATTGATTTTATCAATCACGATGCCAGTAATGAACTGGTTAATGTATTGCAGTTAATTCCTCTCAAGGGATGGCCCTGAACTGATGCTGATTTTGGTTTTAAAGGCTGTAATATTTAAGAAAAATTTAGATTCAATTTGAGAACGTAACTTCAACGACCATGTCGGTCGGAGACTTCTATTCACTGAACTCAAGAAAATAGAAATTAATTTATCTTGAAATAGTAAAGCTTAGTTCTTTTAGAAATGAGATACTTTCTTTTACTGATAGCAATTTCCTGGTTATCGGACATTCCGACAGCATTTTGTTGCCTGTAAAAAGTACTATCCTTATTTTTTCAATTTTAAAATTAATGCATTTTCGAGATATATACTATCAAGAGAAATGGGAAAAAAAATTAATCAGTATCCTTCAAATTATATCATTATCAAATCGCTAGCTGGCAAAACCGTCGATTATTCAAGAAAAAATCTGTGCGTGAGTGGTGGAAAAGTATGCAAACACTGTCAAAAATGTCTACGAAGTTCAAATCATGCGTTGAAGTTAAGCACATGATCGGCAACCATGGTTAAGGATCATCAGGGAAGTCTAGACTCATGTAACAATTTTTAATTTTTAACACAGATGGTCAAGCTTGAACAAAAAGTCTTCAGAAACTTGTGTTAAATGCTCTTTTTTAAAGAAGCCGTTAAAAAATGGCGAAAAAATAGTGCCATCTATTGCTTGATTTGTAACTTTTGAACGGCGCAATAGATGGGAAAATCGGGAATTTTTGACTCAGCTGCTCAATTCACAAACAGTGAGCGAATCGAGAATAGTAGGTACCACTATGTGTGTTGCTTGTTAAAATACGAATGATCGAAAATCGCCAAAAAAAATTTCTACCATTTGTTTTAAATTGTTCAACGGATAAATCAAGCATTAGTTTACTTTTTTTTTAATGAAATAATTGGCGCGAAGGACCAAATATATGATAAAAAGATGACGTGAAATGATGAATCATAGATTTTAGGCAGAAATTGATTTTTTTTTCATCAATAAATCACTTTTTTTTAGTTTTAGGTCGTAGATGGTAGCACCATCTTGCTTTTAAACGGAATTGAGACCCATTTTCAACTTTCCGGGATTAATTTAGTTGTCCTGGAAGATTTTGGTCAAGAAATAAGTACTATTTAGGCACCACGTTAACGCTTTGAAAATTTCAAATCACTATATAAAATAATTAGAATTGCATCGAGGTCACTAGACAGCGAATTTCCTGAACCGATCAGACTAATGTTGTACTTTTTGACTGAACTTGATGGATCGGATGGCTAGCAGTATTATCTCAAAAAACTTTTTATTTTATTGAAAAATATAATTTATTTTATTGAAAAATATAAGAAATCTAGCTGAAAGAAATGCCAGCAGAATTCACTGTGCTTTCAGCCCTTAATCATCTGGATTTGGAGAAATTATCCCGCCAAAATGTCACTAAACGTCAATCATTTTTTTACAAAAAAGAAATCTCCTTATATTCTTTACAGAGATATTTAAAAAAAACCAGGTAGGTTCTCAAGTGACGGAAATATTATAATTTTTGAGCATCACGAAATAAGCTCTTATGATCTTTAAATCATTTTGATCTATTATGTACGCACTGCAACATAACATTGTGTCTCAATTTTCACCATCACAAAATTTTTGATTTTTCACTTTTATCAATTTTGAAACACGTTTTTACTTAAATTTGTTGGCTCGGGGCGAACAGAGCACTATTAATCGGGGAACGACAAGCGTTTTCTGCCGTATAATCTAGCAGCGAATTCAACTCGATGTAGTTAACTGAATTATAGAGCTACAGCTTGACTAGATATTGGAATAGATAAATGCATGTTTTGCGTTTTCTAGTATTCCACTGTTTTAAACGGGTTTTTAAGAGATTTTCTCATACAATACTTAATCAAACCGCCTAAATTTCTTCATTTACAAGACGTGAAATGATGAAACAAACGTTCTGGACTAATTTTGAATAAGAAAAATAGGTTATAAATTCAAAAACTTTGATTGTTTTTTAGTAAACCCCACTTTTTCAAGTTTCAAGTCGTAGATGGTAGCTTTACCTTGCAGTCAAAACCAAATTAGGTATCAATATTGATTTTTCAGATTTATTAAGGCCCATGTTTATCATTTCGAGGTAATTCTCCAACACAGTTCTGATGGAGTTCACGCTGAAGAAAGCTTTTTCTAGATTTGCAAAAACTCACCAGCTCAGGAATATACCACTGCCGAAGTTTCTGCTCATCGTAATTTTCGATTTAGTCGCAAATCATACCAATCCCAACAAACATTTTGGATGATTTAACACTATTTATACCGGAGGGGGTCAAATGACATTTTTTAAATGACTGTAACTCCTATTATATTTGTTTTTTCGCAAAGTTTTCTTCATGACTATTTTTATTTTCAAAATGCACGTATTTTTAATAAGAATATTTTTTTTAAAAGTTTATAGGATTCGAAATGTGGTATGTGGTATGTGGTATACCGCAGGGGGTCAAATGACCCCTAACACCTTTTCCGTTAAAACTCTCTTGTTTCTCAACCAAATTAAACGAAATTTATATTTTTGGAAAGCTTGTAACGTGACTCAAATATAATTCTCAGACAATATTTAGCTACAAACATCGATTTTAAAGTTATTGAAAGTTTAAGAAAAAAAAGTCCGAAAAAACATGCTTCGGGGAAAAGACTGTAAGTCAGTTATTAAGTGCTCGAAGAAAAATTCACTTAGTGCTTGAAAAAGCTGAAATTTGAAGCTATATGTTGTACAGGTGGAATTTTTTTTTAATTTTTTAAGATTGATGGCCACAAAAAATGTAATTAAGTGGTGTAAAAACTGTACTTTTTAATGAATCAAAATCTTTCCATTTTGTTCCAAATACCTCTGTTCTTTAAGAAAACAATATGTTTCCCAAACAAACAAAAGCTTAGTTTAGCTTGTTTGACTACTCATATCCACTTTAAATCATTAAGCCCGAAATGCTTCAATTAGTCTTCAACAATACCACCATTTTTTCATGGTTTTAATTAAAATATTAAACTATATTGTGTCAAATCATTCAATGCATTTCGAATTTCATGATCGCTGGTGTGGCTAAGTAGAACGAGTTCCTCATCGCCAATGGTTGCTACTCCGTGATTGATCGAGGTCATCAATTTTGTACAAGGGCCAAAAGAATGCAGCTTGGGATTAGCAACTCATTCTCAATGTACAAAACTTATGCTCTCCCTTTTGTAAATGATCAATAACGGCGCCAGCCACGTCCTAGTAGTCAAAGAGGAATGAAGGATTGTTAGTAAGATACTTTTTAGGATCAACCATAAATCTGTTATTCCAGTTTTCTTCAAAAGGTTGTTTGGAAAAATTCTGAACAATGATAAGTCAGTATCACCAGCTATAGAAACCGTCCATACGTCTGCGAATCTATATTCGAGTATCTCAGGAAGGGTTGTGTTTGTAAGGGAGAGGATTGGATCAGGAGCCATTTTTGGAAAATGGTGCGATCTTCGTTTTATCTACACTTCCTATGCTCTTAGGCAGTTAAACATCCATTTTGGTATGGTGCGATCTTTTGTGAGTGATCTACATTTAAAAGTAAATTCTAAATTTCTAGCTTATTTACCTGTCTGTTATCCCTGTGCAATTCTCTAATTTATAGAACGGCTTTTGAGATTTTATTTAACTCATCAACTATTTCAATATCCTAAACCTTCACGATGAGTTTTTTATTCAAGAATTATATAACACTTTTATATGATAAACATGGTTTAAAGCTTTTATATATAATTAAAAAAAAATGAAAGTTCTGAATTTTTTTTCCTGTGTTAAGGATAGAATCGTTCTATAAATTGTTGAATTTGTTTCTAATATTTGCCTCACAGCAATCAAATTCTATAATTATTCCAGAATAGCCATCATTAAAAATGAAATCAAATGAAATACAGTACTTGAGTGTAGGATTAATTATTATTATAAACATTTTAAATATTTCAAAAAATCTTTTTCAATTTGGTACTAATTCTCGTGTAAAACATTTTTCGATTGCTTAGTAGTTCCATAGTTCTACTTTTGCATGGTTGATTAATTGATTGACTAAATGAACCACCGAAACATAGCCAACTTTACTAAATGTTTGCTGAAAAATATTTTTTTATTATTTTGATAAAGTTTTATCGAATGCTTAATACTGAAATTAAAATTGTACACCAAATCATACAAATTAATGAGATCTTTTCGGTATTTAAATACCAATTAACTAACGACAGAACATTAACAAAACAAATAATGTCACATTATCTGCAAAGGAAAAATGACACTTTGCATATAAATAAACTGTTGTTGTAACTGAATTTAAACAAACGTTCTGCAAAATGCATTTCGAGGAATCGATGAATTTTGATACGCATGATGAGTTAAAAAAATGCATTGCGTCTTTTCAATACGAAGTATTCTGTTAAGTATTATTGAATTATGTTTACTAAATATACTTTTTCTAACTAAGAATTCCGTCAGAATAATATGAGGTACTTGAACCAATCACATATGTTAATTGACTGGACTTTATCGGCCTGTTTTGTAAAAATTAACGCGATCAATAAAAAAATCGATAATAACAACTCTAAGTTAAGAGAAAAGTTATTTTACAAAAATTAGTAAACCCCCAAAGGAAACGGACTTACCAAAGAAATATCAAACGTCGATCTCCGCCGATGTACAAGGGATTTGGGGAGCTCCATCGCTGTCCTATGGTAGGCAATCTGGAATCGATGCTTCTCCAATTTTAGGAGGAGGTTAGGGGGCATCCATTAATTACGTAACGCTCCTAGGGGGGGGGGAGGGAGTAAGCTCGAACGTTACGAATCGTGACAAAGGGGAAGGGGGGAGGTATGCTCATCGCTACGTAACGATTTTAAAGAATTTCAGTTTAATCGCAACTCGTTTGATGTCATGAAGTCTTTGCAGAATGATAAGCAAACCAAAATCAGCTTAAAACTTTTAAGCTTCAACATGATTGAACTGGTTTGTACCCTCTTTAAAGATTCTGAGATACACTTCTTAAAATGTGTATTGGATATTCGTGAAATAACCGTTGGAAAACCGAATATTATGTACATTTTCCCCCAAGAACTCAATCCAACCTTAAGACGGAAATTTTACTATTTTTTCTCAACCGATTGAAAAGATGCAAGTTTGGATATTCCAACGAATATTACTAAGTGGAGTATATTTTGCCTAACAAGTTATGCTCCTTGAATAAAATAAATTAAACAAGGTAGATCATCTGTTCACAAGCACAGAACAACTAGTATTAAGACAATCAATTTATTTTATCAGAGAGTCATCATCAATGAGTACTAAAAAGCGATTTGGACAGATATTAATTCCGTTTTGAAGAACGTAAAAAAAATAATGTTAAAATCTATTCTTACCTTCGAAAATCAGTATTTTAAATCATTAGAAGATGGGGGGGGGGGGAGGGGTAATAATTAGAGTTACGTAATTATCATAGGGGGGTACGTCGAAGCGTTACGATTTGTGACATACGGGGGGGAGGGGGTCAAAAAAGTGCATTTTTTGCGTTACGTAATTTATGGATGCCGCCTTAACTGTTCAAACTGCAGTAATTTAATCACTTCCTATGAAACTTTGTTTTAGAACTATCTACACAAAATTCATAACATAATTTACATTTTGAAATATATAAAATTCTACAGTTTTCCGCTGTCGAAAAAAAACGTGTTAGCTCTGATCACAGCCTACCAAGTCCTACGCAATCACTTTCTTAACTGTCAATATGTTTCCTAAACAAACATTGCCCATTTTCTCTTTTTGATTTGGTTTTTTTTAAATTTTCTTATTGATTAAAAAACATGTTTTCTTGTTAACTTGGTTTTATTTTCATTTTTTCTCAGGGAGTTAACGAGATTTGAAAAGGCGCAGAATAAGGGCCGGCCAAGGCACGGTGAAATTTTAAATTGAAATCCTAAATATGCTAGGATGCTAAGGTTTAGTTAAAAAATTATAATTAAATCCTTTTTTGAAGGAAGAAAACCGTTAACCGAGCTTCTGTGACTGACTTTTGTTTTTGAATTTCTTTTGTTTTTGTAATTCTATTGGCGATTCAACGTCCAACGCTAAAAAGACCCCAGAAAATTTTAAAATGGAAATGATGAAGAAAAGTACCATAGATTTTAACAAGAAACCTGTAAGAACGAATGTTAGCCTAAAGTTAGGTACTATTAGAAATTAAGAGAATTAAAAAATGCCAAAGTTTTAGTGAGGCAACTCTTTAACATCGGGTATTTAAAAAGTAGTGTTGAATTTCTGTTTTTAAACAAGTGATTTCGTTTCGTCTTTCTTTTTTTTCAGATTTTTGTACCGTAAAACGGAGTAACTTTGATCAATGGGATAGCTAATAAGAACATGAAATTTTTCCACGTAATTAATTATCAATAACTAAGTCTTAAGTTAAAATATCTCAAAACTTTTTTCTACATTTAAAAACCTATATGTTGAGTATCAAATTCGGAAAAACTTGGTTTGTTTTTGAAAATTTCAAATGTAAGTAAAAACGTTATTTCAAAATCTTGAAATAACTATTTTTTCGAAGGCTCGCAAACAAACACCCTTAGCGTTTAGAAGCTGCAGGTTGATTTATGTGACAGTTCAACTTTATTCCTTAGTAAATTTATAATTTTGGTGTAGTTTTTGTTGTATTTTGAGGTACATTTTTGACATTGGAAAAAGGGACGTTTTCCAAGAGTAAGCCAGTCTGGGACACAAGGCTAGAAACCCAACCAAATGGTAAAGTTTGAAGGGAAAAAATAAAGAGGAATAGTGCGAGGGTGAATGAAGGCAAATTTTTTTTTGTAGTTAAAATTTTATAAGTAAGTTTAAAAAATTTAGCCCCGTAATTTAAGCAGCATCATTGCTTATCTTTCGATTTTATTTGTTGTTCGGCCTTAAAACATTAAGGATCGCGATGTTGTTATTTTTTTGGTAGAAATATCTAACCAAGAAACGTCGAATTTCAGCATTCTATACCTCAGAATTCACTGGATCAAAAGATACAAATTTAGTATATTTGAGCCACTGAAAGTTTTGTGTTCAATTCTGTAGAGTTTCGTGATTGTTTTTATATCATTTGAGTTCGTTACGAACTGCCTTAGTTTATGAATTACAGTGGTACCTCGACATACGAGTTTAATTCGTTCCGCAACCTTGCTCGTACAAATTACTCGTATCTCGAAGATCCAGACAAAATCGGAAAGGTTGACATCACTGGTTTTACTACCGAACCGAACTTCACTTACTCGTCGACTCGTATCTCGAAAAACTCGTATGTTGGGGCATTCGTATGTCGAGGTACCACTGTACTAGCACTGTAAATATTATGAAGGTGTTTTGTTTACTTTATGATCAAGAAAACTCGATAAAACCGTCAAAATAAAACTGATCAATGTTACCCCAAAGTATCCAATTCTAAATAAAGATAAAACCGATTTTTAATTCAAATTTAAAGTAGTGTAATAAATTTCTGCAACCATGTTTAACGTTCATAGGAGTCCAGAACTGGGGCGGGATTATGGAACTCGAAACAATCGAGTTTCGTTCGATTCGACCAACTTTGGCATTACCGATCTCGATTCGAATGGAACATTTCGAGATGATCTACTACCCGATTTACTCGAAATCTAGTACGTGAAAATTTAGAACTCGAACGAGATTCGTAATACTGATGCTAATTCGATTCGAGTGCAACTCGAAACGGGTAAATCGAATCGAATAGGATTCATTATTCCACCCCTGGTTTTAAAAAATATGAAACATGCCACATTCCCCTTAACAGAAAAAATAATCGAGAAATATTGAAAAAAGTGCACTTCTCTTTTATACAAAAGTAGGCATTTTCTTAAATGAATGTTCATGAGGAATAGTTTCGTACTTCCTATAGTATTAATTTTTCACCAAAAAAGAAATCTCCTTATCATATTTACAGAAATATTTCAACAAAAACATCTAGGATCCCAAGTGACGAAAATATAATAATTTTCAAGCACCAGGAAATAAGCTTTTTTGATCTTTGAACCCTTTTGATCTATAATGTACGCACTGCAACATGATATACATATTGTTGGAGTCAAAAAGCGATCACCTCACCCTGATTGATTATCCCCCAAATGGTTTTGGAAATTGTGCTGCGTAGATACAAACCTGTCGTGGTCAGCTAGCGATGGCAGTTACAAACAATCGTTTTAGTGGGAGCAATTTTTCTCCCTCCCAAATAGTGGATCAAATTTCGAGAGGATCATCATTATTACCGTCAGTAACGATCAATTGGAGCCATCAATGATGCCGCGGGCTCTCAAGGCTCTTGCTACGGGAGAATTTCTGGCAAAGGTTACATAAGAGGGAGCAGTGAGTGGTCAAATGGGGATTCTAGCGTAGGCTTAGTTGTAGAGTCAGTACTCGTTCGGTCCTTCGAACCGGATCCACTATTTGGGAGGGAGAAAAATTGCTCCCACTAAAACGATTGTTTGTAACTGCCATCGCTAGCTGACCACGACAGGTTTGTATCTACGCAGCACAATTTCCAAAACCATTTGGGGGATAATCAATCAGGGTGAGGTGATCGCTTTTTGACTCCAACATTCTCACCCACCCTGAAATTTCCAGAAATTTCTGAAAAGAAACAAAGTATCCTCTTCGACGTACAATTTGATATTTTTGAATTGTTGAAATTATTGGGATTCACTATCACTGTAGATTGGTAAAACGCAAACCTTCTCGGCCTCTCGTGTAATTGATCCAGATGCCGTTTTTAATTTCACCACACGTACAGTGCCATCGGACCCAGGGTACACCTCTTCTATCCTGCCCATCCTCCAGTTGCAGGGCGCAGTACGCTCATCACAAACAACAACTAACCGTCCAACTTCGACCTTTACAGGAGACTTCCAACGTTTGTTTCTTCCTTGCAGCAGGCTAAGATATTCGTGATGCCATCGTTTCCAAAATAACTGTTTCTTTTTACATATCAACTGAAAATGGCAATGATAAAGTGAGCCGGAGTTAGCGGTTCCAAATCAGTCGGATCATCCTTCAACGGCATAATCGGGCGTGAGTTTAGGCAAGCTTCAGCTTGAATTACGAGTGTTGATAAATCTTCTGGTGGAAGAGGGGTTTCGCCAATCACAATCAACAAATGTTTCTTTGCCGACCGAACCGCAGCCTCCCAAAGCCCCCCAAAATGCGGAGAGGCAGGAGGACTAAAGTGCCACTGAATCATCAGCCTTGAGCATTCCTTGGAAACCTTTTCATGATGCGTTTTATTTTTTAACAGACGCTGCAACTCTACAAATTTGTTTCTTGCGCCAACAAAATTGGTTCCATTATCTGAAAAGATTTGTGAACAAAATCCGCGCCTAGAAATGAACCGTTGCAAAGCCTTAATGAAACAATCGGTAGACAGATCCGTCACGAGCTCCATGTGGACAGCCTTTGTGCACATGCATATAAAGATAGCTACGTAGGCCTTGACCGCTGGGCGACGGGGAGCTGGTCTAGTGTACATTGGCCCAAAATAGTCCACACCTGTATTTGCGAATGGTCGGGACTCCGTTACACGGACCGCTGGTAAGTCTCCCATCAGCTGTTGAATGGGCGTAGGCCTTGACCGGAAACACTTGATGCATTTATGCACTATTTGCTTGGCAACGCTTCTGCCGCCTAGTGGCCAGAATTTTTGGCGAACCGATGCAAGAAGGAGCTGAGGTCCGGCATGCATAAGGCGAAGATGATAATGCTCAAAAATTAATCGGGTGATGATATGTCTTGCAGGTAGGATCACTGGATTTTTGAAACCGGCAATTTCGGAAGAATTTTTCAAACGACCACCTAAACGAACCAATCCATCCTCGTCTAAAAACGGGCGAAACCATTTCAACGGAGATTTTGAGGAGACATCTTCGTTTTTCCTTAGTGCTGTAATTTCCGCCGCAAACGTTTCCTGTTGAACTCGATGAATCAAAACTCTTTCAGCTTCTTTTATTTCAGCGCTGGACAGAAATGCATTAGGTTCACCTTCTAATTTTTTTTGAATCAGTTTCATAAAGCGTAATAAATATGCCGTTTTCCTAATCATTTCAAAATAACTAGAGAATTTCCCAAAAAACCATTCATTGAAGTCAGCGTAGCTCGATCCTGTTGCAGCAACTGTTGTGCGTCGTAGCTCGTCATTTCCAACGTCTGCTGGAATATCATCTGATGAAGTTGGCCACTGTTCCCTGTTTTCCTTCAACCATGCTGGTCCGTTCCACCAGAAATGATTATCCACTATGTTTGTAGGTGATATTCCTCTTGAGATTAGATCTGCCGGATTGTCTAAGCCTGATACATGTCGCCATTCACATCCGTTTGTTAGAGTTTGAATTTTTGATACTCTGTTGGCTACAAAGGTAGTCCACGTCAGTGGTGGAGCTTGAATCCATCTCAACACGCAGGTCGAGTCTGTCCAAAAAATAGTGCCGATGGTTTGGATTTTTACCGCTTTTCTCACCTTCTCCTCGAGTTCAGCAACTAGCAGCGCTCCACATAGCTCTAAGCGCGGAATGCTCTGGCATTTTAATGGTGCTACCTTTGATTTAGACGACAACAACTGAATTTTAACCGCGCCTTGGGCATCGAAACTCCGAACATAAATACAACCACCGAACGCTCGCTCTGACGCGTCCGAAAAGCAATGAAATTCCACTGTAATTGCATTAGGCAAAATAACGCAATGGTTCACCTGGATCTGATTGAAAACAGGTAGCTGATAGTAGTAGTTCCTCCAAATCTCACCCACCGTAGAAGGCACAGGTTGATCCGAGCCCAACCTATTTCCGCATTCATCTTTAAGAGTCCAGAGCTGCTGCATCAATATCTTTGCCTTGGTTATTGCTGCACCAAGTAATCCCAATGGGTCAAAAAGCGTGGCAATAACCGATAAAATACGACGTTTGGTTAAAGTTTCGTGTTCAGGAAGCACAGGTACATTGAAACGAAACATGAGAACATCTGAGTTGGGTAGCCAAGATAACCCAAGAGTTTTCACCGATGGATCTGCGTCGAGATGTATCGATGAATCCAAAATTGCCAGGTTTTCCTTAGACACACTCTCCAAAATTTGTTTAGCGTTCGAAGCGAATTTTCGGAGACGGAATCCACCGCAAGTAGCAGCTTTTTCCAGCTGAATCCTCAGCTCGAGTGCTGTCTCAGCGTCGTCCGCCCCCGTAATAACGTCATCCATGTAAGTATCCTCCAAATATGCTTTCGCTGCCAACGGAAATCGATGCCTTTCATCTAACGCCAATTGCTTCAGAACCCTTGTTGCCAGGAAGGGCGCGGCCTTCGTCCCGTAAGTAATTGTGTTCAGTTCATACGTTTTAACTTCGTTTAATGGAGAGGCGCGCCATAGAATGGTTTGCAACGGCCTATCCTTAGGGTTGACCAGCACCTGTCGAAACATTTTCTCCACGTCTGCTACTACTAATATCTGTTTCGTTCGGCATCGGAGTATAATTTCTCTTAAATCATCCTGAATGACAGGGCCAGTAAGTAGAAGATCGTTCAGTGAACATCCTGAAGAAGTTTTGCAGGATGCATCAAAAACCACTCTTAATCGGGTAGTTGTGCTGTCCTCTTTAATAACAGGGTGGTGTGGTAAATAACATCGCTTAACTGAACTAACCTCCTGGGGAATAATTTCTTGCATATGCCCTAACATTTCGTATTCGGCCATAAACAAAAGATATTGTTTTCGAAGTTCTTCGTTTCTTGCTAATCGTCTCTCGGTGGAATGTAAACGTCTCAAGGCAATATCCTTCGAGCTTCCTAATTGGCCCCAAATGTTGGTAATTTTTGGAAGTGACACTATATAACGGCCCTCTCCATTACGCTTTATGGATTCCCGGAACATATCTTCACAACGTTGTTCCTCTGGTGAGTATTTCCGGCTGGTTCCAACTTCTTCTGCAGCCCAGAATCGTGTGAGAATTTCTTCCAATTTCGCTTCCATAGAAACGTGGCAATTAAGTTTTAGTGATTGACTTGGATCCGCGAGCCCTCCACTAACGATCCATCCAAATACTGACTCTGTAAGTGCCGGCATGCCATCCCCTAAGGAAATTCTACGGCCAGTCTCAAAATATTCAAAAAATGCCTCGATTCCAAGAACGATGTCGACCGACTTGGATTCGAAAAATGACGGATCTGCCAGTTTAAATCCGTCTGGTATTTTCCATTCCCTTGTGTTGATTGTAGTAGTTGGTAGATTCGCTGTTACCCTTGGAAGCACAAGAAAACTCATTGGCTTGTTGAAGTTAGAGTTTTTAGACTTGATAACAGCGTGCACTCTTTGCTTCACCTTTAAAGAGGCTTGACCAATTCCAGACACGGAAATTTGAACCCTTTCGCGTGACAAGTTAATCCTTTGACTTAATGTTTCTGTAATGAAGTTACTTTCCGAACCCGAATCCAGGAGCGCTCGAGCCGGAACCTGACAGCCTATGTCATCCTCAATCAACACCACTGCAGTCGCTAATAAAATTCGTGAAGTGTTATAAGCGTTGCAATTAGAAACGGTAGTGCTTGTAGTCGCCGTGGTAGTCACTTCAAAAGACGGGTTTGATTCTTCAGCCTCCTCCGTAGCTGATGACGTGTTGCTGATCCTAACCTGGGAATCCTCCAGAACTCCATCCTGCCGGTTGGTTTTGAAGCATACGAGCGTATGGTGTCGCCCTTTACAGATTCTACACGAGAATCTTGACTGGCATTCCTTAGCATGGTGACCAATTCTAAAGCAATTCCGGCACAACGAATGACTTTTCAAAAACGCATCTCGTTCGTTTACTGGAAGATGTCTAAAATCGGAGCATTGATGCAAAAGATGATCCTCCTTACATAACGCACATTGAATTCCAATTGACTGTGCAGTAGCGTAACTCGTTCTAAGTAAAGTGGGCCTTGATCTATTTGTAGAATTTTGATTAACTCCTTTAGATTCTATCACTTTCGGCGGAAGCGATTCCAGGATCCTAATACGTCGATGGAGAAAACTGATTAAATCTTCTATGGTATCCTGTTCTTCTGTTGAGGAATGCTCTTCCCAAGATCGACGAGTTACATGATCCAGACGTGCAGTGAGGAAATTAACCAACAACAAATCTTTATAATCGTTAACATGAACCACCTGGTCAAGAGTGTGAACTATTCTCTCGAATCCATCTAAAAGGGACTGGAGCTCCGTCACCGATTCCTTGTGCATCGTGGGTAGGCCAAACAGGGAGCTAATCTGTTCTGTCTTCTCTTTAATAGCTTACTATTACTGTACCGATTGACGAGTGTGTCCCATGCTACCTGATAATTAGCTTGTGATACTTGAATAGGATCTAGTAGGGCCCTGGCTTCTCCTTGCAAGCATCCTTTCAGATAATAGAACTTTTCAATATCTGGAAGTTCTGGTTTAACATGAATTAAGGAAATAAACAGATCTCTAAACCCGAGCCATTCATCAATATCACCTGAGAAGGAAGGTAACTTGATTTGAGGTAGTCTAATATGGTCATGTGTTTCTTGAATTGTCGAATCTAATCCCCTAGGCAACTGTCCAGAACTATTCGGTACGGTACGATCCTTAACCTTGCTCAACATGAAAGCCTTTGCTTGATAATAAAGATTACTAAACTCTCGTCTTTTCCGCTCAATATTTGGATTATCTTCCTCAACATGTTCCTCGTGTGATTGAATATCTATCATCACATTTTCGAAACCTTCCCACAGCTCGTCCAACCTTGTAAGCCGCACCTCGATCATCTCCGTCATGGTATCGTCCGTAAAATCCTCCACAAATCGGAAAATGTCCTGTAGGGATGCCTGGATGTTGGAACATTTCACCGTCAGGTGCCTCAGTGATGGGTCTTCCTTCTTCGTAGTTCTTGAGCCCGGCATGACGTTGCGTAACCGTAATGCAGTAGTAGAGATGGGTAGGGATGTAGTAAGCCACTAAATACGTCCAGCTTCGGCCAAACATATACTGCAGTAATTTACCTCAACAAAAAAATCAGGGGCACTTCAGGTTGTTGTTATCCGCAATGCTTCACTTATGGTGATACTCAATGTCCAAACGCCCAAAAGACAGAACGTCTCCGAGGTGAAATGTCGCAAATTGAGATAGTCGTTCTGGCGAACGGTTGATTCTCAGGGAATGCGTAGGTAGTAATTCGAAGAGGATACAAATTTTTATTTAAAAGGGGTGTATTAACTGTGCCCAAGCGACGGTAGAACATACACTATTCTAAGGTTATTTACCTGAGAAACCTTTTCCTGCGCTGCCTCTTCTTCTAATGTGGTCGACTTCTTGGTGATTGGTAGATAATCCTTTTTTCGTATGGTACCGGTGTTGTGTGGTCGGAATTTTGCCAAAACCGATTTGTGATTTTCCTTGTAGTCCGATGCGTTAACCGAGCTCGAAGAGAGATGAGTTGAAGATCCAAAGGGGTGTTAGGATGTTGCTAACTATTGGCTGAACATATACTGTGAATCTGTTGCTTAAATTTACCTGGAAAAACAGGCGGCCGGCCTGTCAGTATTTGGTTCTGCCAAGTTAGTCCTCTACGTTCCTCCGTATTGTGATTAGGATGTATTCGTTCGAACCCAGAACCCAGAAACAATGGTTTCTGCGGTTATCCGGAAAATCGTTCCTCGAGTAGTTTGAACCACGTGCACGCAAAAGAATAATGTGTTAGCGGGGTCCTGAACTGTGGCTGAACATATACTGGTAATCTGTGTCTTATATTTTACCTGACAAAAGTAACACGATGCCTATCCAGTATTTCGATAATCAGCTTCGTCCATCCAATCGATTTTGTAAATTTCTAACAATGATGTGGAAATGTGGTTCGTGCAAGATGGCTAATTAGGACGCCGGCATGCAATGGCGAGCCTTCCCTCCAACTCCAAACGTAATGGCGCCAAGTTCCAACAAAACCACAATGGCCCTTGGTATAAGGTATTGGCACGTCAATTTACTGCCCCGTGGTTCCTCATATCCGGTTCGAAGGACCAATTAGCACGGTCATGTATATTCATGTTTAGTTTAAGTAAACTCCATGTAATATAAGTTCAAAGTCAATATACTTGTTTTAATTAAAGTTGTGTTTTTGGAACCAAACCATACGCGTTTATCTGTTCTGTGCATGCGAAAGAAGAAGGACCATTGAAGCCCACCGATTACTTGCCTAGACCATAGTTGGGATTGTGGAACGCGAAATAGTCTATCGAAGGAATTAAAAATCTTAGGCCACCTCCCAACACATATTATTCCTTAATTTTCACCATATTTTTTTTTTATTTCTCACTTAAATCAATTTTGAAACGCGTTTTCACTTTAATTTGTTGACTCGGGGCGAACAGAGCACAATCAATCGGGACACGATGAGCGTTTTCTGCCATAGCATCTAGCAGCGAATTCAACTCGATGTAGTCAACTGAATGATAGAACTACAGCTTCACCAGTTTACATCTGACGATTTGGCCTATTGGTAAGATGTCGGAGAATTAATCAGAAGATTCGAGTTCGATTCCTGTTCGAAGGGATTTTTTTCATTTACCATTTGATCGATTATTTTGATTGTTGCACTATATGACTAGTAGCATGTTGACGGGTGAAGCAAAGTACCAAAAGCGTAATGTATGAGTGTGTGTGATTTGTTTGTATTCTACAAACAGTCATATTTTATTTAAGTACCTATTGGTTTGTTTGATGGAGTCCCCGTTTGGTGTAAAATGCATCGATCATGAATGGTAGATGAAAAAAAATCACCTCGAACAGGAATCGAGCTCGAGCCTACTGATTCCTTCTCCGACATCTAACCAATAGGAAAAATCGTCAGATGAAACAAGCCAAGCGGAGGAATATTATTCATCAGGTTATGTCGTGCGATGGAACACCAAATAAATAAATAAATAAATAATTTTAGTTTTGCAACATTCAAGTCAATACGTGTCATCGTGCTAAACTAGAGGTTATTTCTCGAATAAGAGTGAAACAAAAAACGATTTACAATCGTCCATTCATCGTTACGCTGATGTTGGATGTTTTATTTCATCTTGGTATCAATATCCTTGTCGACTAATTTAAAATAATATTGTCAATATGCATCACGGGCATCCCTAGGCGCCAAAAGTGTAATGTTTAGCTTCAATCTTTTGCTGGGCCAGCTTCTGATCGATCCAGTCGCGCAGAGCAGCGATATTAGCGTAAACTCCAGGAATTCCGTCCTCACCGCATCCAATACCCCACGATACGATACCGGCCTGATAGAAGTGCGTTGGCGAAGATGCGATCGGGCAAACCAATGGAGAACCTCCATCACCACGGCAGGTATCCTCATTCTTGGTACCTCCAGCGCACAGGAAGCTTGGGTCTAGACGGAAACGATTGCCCAGACGGGTCTTGCGGAGGGATTGCTGACATTGCTCGTGGGACACAACCGGAAGCTGAACCTTCTTCAGGATAACCTGGTATTTTCCTTCCTTGCCAAATACATTCTTGCCCCAGCCAGACGCGAAGCATCGGTTTCCATCGAATTTGTAGTTCTTTGGTGGCAAGCAAACCGGCTGGATGTTTTCGGCGAGGTCAAACGGCTGGTCCAGGATCAGCAGAGCGATGTTGTTGGCCAACGATCCCTTCTGGAACCTTTCGTGGATGATGATCTCACGGACGCGGCGATCCTGATGCGGGTACAGTTCGTTCTTGGTCTGAGTGTCCCATTCTCCAGCACGGACCAGCAGCGCTTCCTTGGGCTTGTTGTTCACACAGTGGGCTCCAGTAATAGCCACATTCGGGGCAATCAGCGAACCTCCGCACTCGTACACATTGAGCGTAGAGTCCATAACCTTATCTTCGCGCAATACGGCCAACATCCATGGGAACTCGCCGTACTCGGATTCTCCGTTCTTGTTACCGGTGATTCTGAAACCGAGACCGTCGGCATTACGCATTCCACAGCTATAGAAATTGTTTGGCGGTGGGGCAGGTGTGTAGTTATCCGGAATATCGGTAATCACATCTTTCTTCTCACAACAGGTGTCCAAATAGTTGGGACATTCATTCTCCTGGGTTGTGTCCTCACCAACACGGATGTCAATAATTCCGGTTCCGTCAGTAATGATCTCGTTGTTGTTGCAGAGATAGTACGGCACACATTCACCACTGCATGTCTGTAGAGCAAAGAAAAACGAAAAATGTAAGAATCATACAGTACTCAATATTTGGAAAGCAATCATACTACTAGAGGAAAGTCAGTTAAGACAAACACAGCGGGTAGAACGGACACTTTCAATGTTTCTAAAACTACACTCATAGAAGAGGTTGCAAAAATCCAATGCTTATTTAGCAAATCTCTGTGCCAAAAATACGCTGAAAAGTTTACTGTACCAAAGCTGATATGATTGATTGGAAAAGCACTACTGGCATAAAGAATCGAGCTCCCAAGCAAAATGATGCATGTAATACATTCAAGCGAAAAAGAAATCATTTTATGGGATTTTTATCCTACTGGATAAATTATCCCAAAGAAAAAGTGAGAATAGAACTCACTGTAACTTTATACTTAGTCGATTTGTGGCAATTTTTTAATTTCTCAAACCCTGGGGTCTTGAAAGCTTCGTATTGGTTAAAAACTCATCCATGATTTTTTCCGAATTTTAAGTGACGTTTACATGGGTAAATTTGAACATTTAGTTTTGTATGGGAAAATTTAATATTTTGTACTGAAAAATCCACATAGTTTTTTTGTCTTCTGTGGAACCGAGCATGCAAATTTTATTTTGCGCAAATTTATAAATTTTTCAAAGGAAATTTTCCGCTGAAAAACTTTGTCGAAGATCGTAAGTTCTTATTTTATTTGAAAATATAAATGTTGTAAACTAATGATTTTGTTTCTCAGTCGAAAATGGGCAGGGGTGTTTTTGCTTAGGTTTTTTTTTTGAAGAATTTATGCGATAATGAATTCACATCTTACTCGTTTGTGTCTGACACACGGCACTGGCGAAACACGGAATCAGACAGAGGTCAGGGAACATGATTAGAAACCAAAATAATAAAATTTAGAAACTTACGTAGACTGGCGGTGGTGTTGGGGCAACTGGTGGTGGTGGAGGAGTTGGCACTGGAGCTGGCGGAGGATTTTTGGTGTTATCTTGGTTGTTGTTGTTATTTCCACTGGGGCTGTCCGGATTGTTGAAAACAGACTCAAACAACGCGTCCAAATCGTCCTGGGCCCGTGCCGTAGCAACCAGTGCCACGATGGCGATCGCTAGAACCCGCGTCATCCTGTTGCTGGATTATTCTTCTGTGGGTATCACCAAAGCTAGGCAGCTCCTATCAAACAAGAGGGAGAAAAAAATTGTCAAAATAGAGATGTAGGTTACTAAATATGGGCCACGTTCTATTTTGTTTAGTTTAATCAGTAGACGATTGACCTCGCTTTAAATAAAAATATTTGATAAGTTGAAAGACGGGAGCTCACTGATTCTGGGAATTTTGAATCATTACGAATGTAATGCTTACAAATTGTCCCACATTAGTTGGTGCTGTTGTTTAAAAGCTGTTCATAATTTTAAGGAAGAATTGAAGAGTTAAAATGTCGGATACTTAACGCTCAAAACAATGATCACAGCTGTGATCATTAAGTATCCAGGCACTTTATTTCGGTGATAGCTACGTTACTAGAGCTTGGATATGAAAAACTTTAGCAGCGTTATGAAATGAACAAACTTGTCTATTTTTTTCATATTTTTAAGTTAACGTGTGTTTGAGATATTTACGATGCAAGTGGTTAAGAAGAAGAGGGAGCCACTCTAGGATGCTCACGAAAGTCAAATCAAGCATCGGTGTGGAACCCTTGATCTTGTGGTAAAAAGTTGGTAAAAAGTTTATGGTTATTGGGGATAACTAAATACAGACCCCTTAACTATGCAGTAAATCCATTTCCGGCAGGTAAACAGTGTTGCCTTACTAGTAGACACCAAGTGAATAACTAATAGTTAGCAGTTCCATAGATTTGTGCAACCGGTTTTTTTTGCAATGTGACAGATGTGTTCGGTAGGACTAAGAAAAGAAGTCAAATTCTTCGAGATGCCTACTCATGAAAAGGCTCCAACCAGATTCCAATTGATTTTTCCAGGTGAATTTATGTAAAGTATCATGATTTTGCAAAGGTTTTGCTTCTGTGGTAAAAATAAAAGATCAATACATTACTGAAAAAAGTGTCAACACTTTCATTTCTTCCATAGAAGGTTTTGGGATCAAATGAATAGTTTTTAATATACACACGTTTTTAAAATAACTGACCGGATTCTAAATGAACATAGCCTTACAGCAGTGTCCAAAACTTATAAACTACCATTTAATAATTTTTGAATATTTTCAATTACAAAAAACATATATCTTATTTGCTATGTTAGACTGAGTCGATTTGGGGTCATTTTTGAATTTCTTAAACCCTGGAGTCTAAAAAGCTTCGTTTTAGTCCAAAACTCATCCATGATTTTTTGCAGAATTTTCAAGCAACGTTTACATGAGTAAATTTGAACTTTTAGGTGTTTATAGGAAAATTGTATAATTTGTTTTGAAAAATCTACAACATTTTTGTTTCTTCTGGGGAACCGAGCCAACTTATGGTTTTTGTGCAAATTAATAAATTATCTTAAGGAAATTTTCGCTGAACAACTTTTTCGAAGACCGTAACTTCTTATCTTATTAGGCAAACGAGTTATAAACTGTTCAACAGGGGTTTGTCTTATAACTTGTTTGCATAATAAGATACAAAGTTACGGTCTTGAACAAAGTTGTTCAGCGGAAAATTTCCTTTAGAGAATTTATGAATTGGCAAAAAATCATCAGCTGGCTCGGTTTCACAGAAGAAACAAAACTGATGTTGATTTTTCAGTTAAAAAATTCTCATTCAAATCTAAAAGTTCAAATTTACTCATGTTAACGTTGCTTAAAAATTCTGCAAAAAATCATGGATGAGTTTTGGACCAAGACGAAGCTCTTTAGAACCCAGGGTTTGAGAAATTCAAAAATGACCCCAAATCGACTCAGTCCAATGCTACATTCGCTTTGCGTTCCTCATGTTGAGTCTGACCCACACATGTTAAATAAGTTATATTATTTCGAAGAAATGAATAGCAAAAACGCCTTCTGAACATGTTTGCCACTCATAGCTTCTAAATAATATAGGAGAGTGGGGAATCATGGGCCACTTTTTTCGTTGTTCCTTAACTTTTTTATTATAGAGGATAAAATGAAAATAAAAAAAGTTATTGTTTTCGACATTTTCAAGGTATCATAAGGAATGTTTATAAAATTTTTAATAAGTTATTTTTCCCAAATTCTGACTGATTTAAAAAAAGCAATATGTTTTGGATTTTGAAAAATGGTGGGGAATCGTGGGCCACTAAATCCAAATTGACCAAATAACATGCAAAGTTTATGAGTTGACCCAAAACTGTGATTGCATAATTTATTCCTTTATTTTAAAGCAATTTCAGATGGTGAAATAAAAAAGAGAGCTGTGTTGATCGAATAGATTCAAAAACCTGGCTCGCGAACGTTTTGGCAAAATTCCTTACATAGAATGGACAAAATATTTTTCAAAACTCTTCATTTGGCATAAGAAAACTTTACAGATAGGGAAAACGTATTTCAAGTTCTGAATGTGTATAAATACATAAAAATATAGGTGGTTCAAGATGCGTGGCCCACGATTCCCCACAAGCTTTGATTTACAAATTGGTTGCGTTTGTGTGACTAATTGATGTTTCATCAAAAATTCCTTTTACCCGTGAAAGATCATGACAAAACTAAGATCATAAGCGTATAATTTTGTTTTGAACTTTTGGTTCTCCATCGATGCAATTAGCGGGTGTATTTTTAATTATGAAAGTAAATTTTTCTAACTTTTTTTAGCTTGATAAATAACAGAAGCATATGATGCGTATTTAAGTCAACAACATATAGAAATATATGCTCATGCAAAG
Source organism: Uranotaenia lowii (assembly GCF_029784155.1). Classification (NCBI taxonomy): domain Eukaryota; kingdom Metazoa; phylum Arthropoda; class Insecta; order Diptera; family Culicidae; genus Uranotaenia; species Uranotaenia lowii. The sequence goes on along the minus strand of NC_073692.1, from coordinate 273,048,252 downwards.
CGACGACTATGACAGTTGATTCGACATTTTTATCTCAACACACATCTGAGATATTAAAAGTGGCCCACGTTTCCCCATGGCCCTCGATACCCCACTCTCCCCTACAACCTTTTCAATACACTCATAGTAACTTTCTCTTATCTCGTCAAGATCTTTCGAATCATATATTGCTTATCTGTGTACATCCGAAAGCAAAATTGCTTATACTGGCCAATCCGAGTCAGCTTTGTACTAATTTTATACTGAAAAGCTAAAAGCTTAAAAAAATTAACATAATAATTTTTTGAGTTATTGAATTGTGTTTAAAAATTTCACAAAATGTGATTTGAAGATCTTTTTTCATCTCTTCAAAATGTTTCGTATATGAAAAAAATATAACAAAAATATTTATTCTAGTTCATCAATTGTTAGGGTGCATTTACATCTCTTGTGAATGTGAAAATGAAATATTTATATTCTTCTAAAACTCGACGATACTGCAGTTTATGGTTGCAAAACTAGGTGGAATAGATGTGGAATGTGTGAAAGATTATTTTTCAACTGATTTCCTTGTTCAAAACCTTTTAAAACTGGTTTTATTTCAATTCCCTCGATTTTCACTGCGGAATATTTTTTCCGCGTTCACTGCCATTCCGCTTAAAGTGTAAACGCACTGAGCGAACGTGAAAACGGAAAACGAACTAGTGTGGTGAATATAAATTCCACGCTCATTTTCACGTTCGAATAGCAAAATGCAATCTGAAAGAATTTTTCACCGATGATGAAAAAATTTTGTCACCATAAAAATTAGTTTTTACAAGGCTTAAAAATTGGGAGGTCAGGGAACACTGCTTAATTAGCAACACGTTTTTTTTATCCTAAAGAAATAGTGTTAAAATCGAGTGTTATAGCGATTAATAATACATAAGTTTCTGTTCAGTCGATGTGAAAAATGCTCGTGCTCTAGTTTATTTTGAAATTTTGGTTGAAGGCTTCGTAGAATGTGGCCAAATCGAAAAATGATCCTGGTGGAAGAGTGAAAATTTGGTTTTCTGATGACGTGTGCAATCTCTCCAAGCTTTTTGTTTTAGTTTCACTTTTCACATATACGACGGAGTGGCGCAAGTGTTGCTCATGGCTTTAGCTTTCAGTCGTCGAATTGAGCTACATAACAATCAGTTACCATCTAGTGAAGGTTTTAGAACAACATAATGATCCACTGCAAGATAAGTATTTTTCATTTTTTATTTTCTTGTAGATACCTATATTTATTTATCTGAAAGTTTAATTGAAGGAAAAAAATAAAATAACCAAGTGAGAACCATACAATCCATCATAAACTTGCATGCGAAATTGCGTAGAATGTTTAAAATATTAAGGATCGTTTCCATTTATCGGAACTGAATAAAAGCTTCCCAACCACATTGGGCTACTATAAAAGCTTCACTCTGATGTAAACTGAGCAACTATACGACATGGTTGCGGATAACATAGATAAATTGTTTATTTTTATTTGATCGAGTTTCGTATATATTTTTGTATTTTTGAAATCGTATCATATCAGCGGGTGGTTTTTCAAGTAAAGTCTTTTTAAAATTGTAATTCTGAATTGTGATTGTGAATAATGGTAGCGAGTCCTAACGCGTCAAAGTGCTACAATTTTGTTCGCAGTTTTATGCATAAATACGGCTGTCTGGCTTGATAAAGCTGAGTTAAGTCTCCGATTCTTTCTCTTTATGTTAGTTTATATATGAAATTGTCATAATATGGACCCGTAAGGAATCGGTATAGAAATTACCGGTTTTTGTCATACGGACTGAGCATAGGTTAGTTGAATAATTTGAATTTAGTATCTTGTGATGAGTCTTGAAAAAGCGCCAAGAGATAGTGTGGTTGGCATAACCCTTTTCATAATGCATAACAGGCAATTTACATATTAAAGACAGATGAGAGAGTTGTGACAGGTGATGGTTTTAAAAAGTGCTAAAAAGAACAATTTTGTGACATTATCCGAAAGAAGTATTTAAAATTATTGGTATTCAGTGAGAATTATTTGTTTTCAAGTCCTTAAACGTAAGGAAGTGATTTGTTCGGTGTTGGATTGAAATTGAAAAGTATTGATACTTGAATTTATTGTGTGTTAAACGATTAAAAACTTCATTTACTTGGACCGACGGATTATTCTCTTTATTATGAATCGTATGGTTTCGTCAAGTATGGGTAGGAAACTAATTATTAAAAATATATATATATATTTTTTTTTTTAACCAAATTGCATAAGCATGTTAAGCGAGGTGAGTTATTGTCGAAGTTAGCCGAAAGCAAGGCTGTTTTTATCTTGAGTTTTTTCAGTTAAGTAATGGTTTTGTTGCTGATGGTGTTATTCTAATAAAGGTTTTTGCTTCGATTTCATTTTTTAAAAATTTATCCGAAAAAGTGATGTTTTACTTGTTATTCAAATTTTGGTGAGGCTAGTGTTAAGGGGGGGGGGGGGGTAGGGTCTAACACTTTCAAAAAATCGATATTTTTATTTTTTTTATTTTCTGATTGTAAAACATCTCAAGAATGTTGTGTCAAATTTTCAAGCCAATTGAAGCAAAACTGTAGAAGTTATAGGCCTTTATCTCCTCCTATCTAATACTGCAAGAAAGCAAAAGCAGAAACTTCAAACGCGTTTTTCTCGAAAGCACATTTTTAAAGTCCGTGGACATCGCCATTTGAAAACTACTTATCCGATTCTTTTCAAATTTGGAACATATTTTCTACATATAAAATACCAGACCCCAACGTTTTTCTCTTTTGTTTTTTTTACTTTGGGGAGATTTTACAGGTGAAAAAGGTCGGATTTTTTCGTAAAAAATCGTAGTTTTTACTTCAAACAGCCACAAAAATTTCATAAAATTTTTTTTAAGTTAAATAAAAACGTTGGGGTCCAGAAAAACATCTATTAAAAATATATTGCTCTGATTTTTTGACTTCAGATGATTCTGTGCTGAGATACAGTGTCCACCGCAAATCCTGTTTTCTAAAAGGCATCCTCGAAAGTGCTCCGTCACCGGCTCGTTTTTCAATATTTTTCTACGAAAAAATTACTAAATGTTCTTTTAACAATGCTTTGTATAATGCAAAAAATTTGAATTCATTTGTTTGAACGATAGCTCTAGAAAAAAATCGAGAAAATGGTGTTTTTTTTATACCCATTAGACCCTAAGCTAAGCTAAGCTAAGTTTTTACAAGGCTTAAAAATTCTACGAGTTTGAAATGAAACGCATGTTAATTATTCATAACGTTTTTAAAATAAGTTTTTCAAAATAAAAAAAATTGCTAAAGCTCGTTATTCCTTGATTTATACATACATTCTGTGAAAACTTAAAATTTAAATTTAAATTCATTGTACGTACAGATAAGAACTTTTGGATTTTTTTTAATGAATCGTTTTCAATGCTGAGTACGAGCAATAATTATTTTTTATTATTTATATATTTTTTGAAGAAATTTGAATTTAATTTTGAACATCGGTTCGATTAGTTTCAATCAACAGATTGGTTGAATGATCTGTCATTTACCGATCGAAACCAATTTCTTTCTGTCATTGAACAAACCTGTTGATGATTTGACCGATTTTTCACTGCGGAATATTTTTTCACTGTTGTGAGTTCACGTTGACGTTCGCGTCCGAGTTCACACTGTAAACCGGGCTTTAGAGTATAATATGAACTTTATGCCATATTTTCAAAATAATAAAACTCTCAACTTTTTTCCAAAGAAAGTCAACAATGTTCATTATGGGTTCAACTGGTTCCTAAAGTTCAAAAATGAATATTTTATTTCTAAATAGATCGTGGTCATTGCTGATTAAAATATTTTTTTTTTTTTTTTTTTTACATTGAAGTAATTTAGACTTTATTGCATTACAGAAAGAAAAGAAACCTTAATGAATTTTCATTCCTCTAAAAGGTTTCGATTATAGTTACTATAGGAATAATTTCAGTTTTACATGGCTAACATTACTTACATTAACCGCTCTAAATTGTTTTTGAAATCTTGTTTCAAGCGAGTTTTAAATAAAGTTAAACTTTCGATGTTCCGTATTTCTCGACTGAGTCGATTATACATTGTTGGACCTGTCGTGGTAAACCTTCTTTCACCGATTCTTGTTGTTGCATTTTCTATCAGTAACCTGTCTACATATCGAGTATTGTGGTTATGTGTTACATGTTCGATATTGAACTAATATTTATCCAATAACTTACATCAATCCAATGATTGCCTGGCAAAAAGGGGTTAAAATGGATTTTCTCATAAATATAAAAAAAAAAGCGAAAGCATGCAATAACTCTAGAGTTGAGACTTAACTTTACATACATTATCAATATTTTTCATTCATCAACGGGATCAAGTATCGTTCTAATTTTTGGGGCATATAAACATGAAGTAACATGCTGTCAGAAAATGCAAAAGAAAGCGAGTAGTAGAAATATTAGAAAGGCAGAATGAAAACTCAACAAATTTTCTGAAATTTTATTTTGGATTGTTTTATTACCACCATTGTAAAATGCGAAAATGGTTCAATTAAGTATAATTAAAAAAAAATGTAAAATCTATCACGGATCATGTAACATGTTTTAAAAATTGGTGTTTTTTTATGCAAACAAGAAGGCCAAGAAGAAACTCTAACCAACTCGACAAAATGCACTCGGTTCTCACAGCTAACTGTGCAAGCAATGCAGAGCAGTCTGAAGATTGGAGTTAGGTACGAAGTTGTTCAGAGGCCTTCCTCGCTGGTAAAGAAAAAAGCAATTTCGCTGAGGTTCTCAGGGGATTTGCGGAACAAGAACGAATAGAGATTGAAGAAACCAGAAAGCAGAATACTAGTAAACGTCATCGATCTCCAGTTATGGAACAAACTACTGGTGATACTAAGGTAGAAAACTTCGAGGCGTACACACAAGGCAAAAAAAGGACCACCGATACACTCGATCTCGTCTGATGTTTGTCGTTTTCTTAGCAAATAGTGAAAGTGTAGAAGTTAAATATTTTTTATTGATTTATTGTTTTAAGTTTTAATGTACGATTTTATCTTGAATGAAAAAAAGGGAGCCGTGAAAATCCACTTTAAAAATGTTCCTAAATAATAAAAATGGTTAGTTGGTCAACTCATAAAATCAACATTTTAGTAGCTCTGCTTTTCGTTTAATTATTTCATTTTTCGAATAATATTCGGAATGATCAAAAGTTAATCATTATTTCAAATTTTTTTGCACGGAATGTTTCAAAACATGTTAATCTTACAATTCACACTAATGGCAGCTGTTTGTAGCTGTTTGCAGATTTAAAACATGAAAAAAAAATCTGGGAATGGACTTAGTATTCAAAACATAATAATTTTTAGTCTAAGAAAATCACACTCCGAAGCCAATGATAGCTAACAGTGGATTCCTCATCATCTTTTGTGATAATTTTTCAGAGAAAAAAATCCACTGTCACATATACAACTTTGGAACGTTACGTCAGCTCAATACGAAGCCTCGAAGTTTTCTGCATTAATACAAATTTAACGGAAAAAGTGTATTCTAAACTCATTCTATAATGACTTAAAATAAAATGAAATTGAATGAACTACCAGTACAAAACACTGTATTAGATGTAACTTGTTCAATACTTTATGTAGATTAGATGTATATTGCATAAATGAAGGAGCTGTGTGTTCTAATGAACATTTGGAGCATGCATAGTGTGAGTATATCGCCCACATTTATGCAATCTATACACAGTAAAACACCGCTAATCCGAAGTAATCAGGGTAAGAACCACCTCGGATTACACGAGTATTTCAACAAACCCTATACTTTTGTTCAAGTATTTTTTTTTTAAATGAATACAAACACATACAGGATCTCAATGAAACTTGATGTTCCCTCGAAGAGATTCCTTTTTTTTACTCTAAGCGTACATCTTTCGAGGATATGATGGCTAGCATCTTACAAATGCTAAAACCTCCAACCCACAGAAAGTGCACTATGTATGCTGCTGGCTTAGTAGACTTGAAGGCTACGTCACGGGCTATTGCATACATCTAGGCGCAAAGCTCACTAAATTAAAGGATTTTGTAATATTATTCAATCGAAGTTTTCGGTAAGCTCGGAGTTTTAAGTTGCAAAACATTATAAAAGTGAAAATAAAAATGGTGGCTTGGATAACGCGGACAATTATAGTAACTGTTTTCAAAGTCACAAAAACAATTTCTTTAATTTTATATGGCGTAGGTACTTATATCGAAAATTTTTAAATTTACTCGGAATCTTGTATTTTTCATATCAATAATCCGAACAATTTCAATTGAAATAACATTATTTTTCCAATCAACTCAACAGCATAGAAAACGTGTTTGTAGTTCTAAAATTTAACTGTTTTCAAAGTTTTCTCAAAATTTGTAAAATTCTACGAACAAATTCAAAAAATAACTGCTTAATACTGTTTATCAAAAAACTATGCTTCTATTAAGCAGCCAACAATGAAGAAGCTTCCCAAACTATCTTAAATAGCATAACTGGTGACACAATGATATTAGCAGAACAATTCAGTAACCCTTTTGTGTTCACTTTAACAAAAGCCCCACGGTTGCACCAGAACAAAATGGACCTTCCCAAACCTGTTTGATCAAACTGGAACCACTAAACCACATCATTGAATGGTATAATTTCAAATCGAAACATTCGCAGGAACTTCGGCTCGATTGGCCATCACACGTCACAGATTCTAGGAATTGATTAACACTTACAGGCCAATGGCGTCGAAAAGCGGTGTGTTTCCGGTTATCTGCCGAATCGATTCCTCCAGCTATCTATCACAAACTATCAAAAACAACCGATATGAGCCGAACAAGAATGTTGCAGTCTGGTTCGCGGTTCGCGCACGATTAACGCCGCTCGCCGGTAGATCGAGATCATTTAAGTCTCGGCCGTTCCGCGAGCTTTGTTTACCGGTTTTCGGGTACTTCCCAGCAGCCAAATGCGCGACGCAACCCATCTCATCGTTCGGCGGCGGCGTTCCCGAGGTCATTCGACGACGTCGTGCAGATACAGCACACCTCTACATGCGCGTCGGCTCGAAATCTCAACAAAGATTGAAATTGATATGGGAGAAATGAGAGGATTTATTGGAAAAAATAACCGTCAAGTTGCAATACCGTGGTAATATTTTCAGATTTAAATACAAAAAAAAAACAATTTTTTTCGAACGTTTAGCTTTTAAAAAATTGGGATTTTTTTTTGGATTTTTTTCAAATTAAAAAAATATTAAAAACTAAACATATTGTGTGTAGCTTGATAAGGCGCAGACGAATAATGTTAAAATTAAGATTGAAAATTCTGTTTAAATTTTACCACCCAACGGTATTACTTCGTATGTAAACATGATCTTGAATTTTAATTATTCATCCGAACCTTGTCAAAACTCAGAACCAGTTTAGGCAGCTCTCGGTGTATGGGTGGATGCAAGAATCGAGAGAACACTCGTCTACATCAGCCTTAGTTGAGAGTAGCTGGTGATAGAGCTAACAAAATTATTATGAGATTGCTGGGATGTCCAAAACCAGTAGAAAATCCACCAAGAATAAAGCTTTGATTAAATGGAAGCTAGCTTATCAATTTCGGCCGACGATTCATTTCTGAATGCTGGAGTCGTAGATCACACATGACTTAAATTTAATGATTGAATATTTCCAAATGAATTATAACTAAAAATAAATTATTTTCAAAATATGGAGTAATATCATTTTTTTTCTTTTATACGTAGTTTATTCTTGCCAATAAGTTATGAGATAACAAGAACTGAACTGAAACTTGAAGCCAAAACTAAATGTGGAATCCGAATCGGAAATTTGAAACTGAAATTTTTAACCTAATCTGAAATCTGAAATCTGAATCTGAAATCTGAATCTGAAATCAGAATCTGAAATCTGAATCTGAAATCTGAATCTGAAATCTGAATCTGAAATCTGAATCTGAAATCTGAATCTGAAATCTGAATCTGAAATCTGAATCTGAAATCTGAATCTGAAATCTGAATCTGAAATCTGAATCTGAAATCTGAATCTGAAATCTGAATCTGAAATCTGAATCTGAAATCTGAATCTGAAATCTGAATCTGAAATCTGAATCTGAAATCTGAATCTGAAATCTGAATCTGAAATCTGAATCTGAAATCTGAATCTGAAATCTGAATCTGAAATCTGAATCTGAAATCTGAATCTGAAATCTGAATCTGAAATCTGAATCTGAAATCTGAATCTGAAATCTGAATCTGAAATCTGAATCTGAAATCTGAATGTGAAATCTGAATCTGAAATCTGAATCTGAAATCTGAAATCTGAATCTGAAATCTGAATCTGAAATCTGAATCTGAAATCTGAATCTGAAATCTGAATCTGAAATCAGAATCTGAAATCTGAATCTGAAATCTGAATCTGAAATCTGAAATCTGAATCTGAAATCTGAATCTGAAATCTGAATCTGAAATCTGAATCTGAAATCTGAATCTGAAATCTGAATCTGAAATCTGAATCTGAAATCTGAATCTGAAATCTGAATCTGAAATCTGAATCTGAAATCTGAATCTGAAATCTGAATCTGAAATCTGAATCTGAAATCTGAATCTGAAATCTGAATCTGAAATCTGAATCTGAAATCTGAATCTGAAATCTGAATCTGAAATCTGAATCTGAAATCTGAATCTGAAATCTGAATCTGAAATCTGAATCTGAAATCTGAATCTGAAATCTGAATCTGAAATCTGAATCTGAAATCTGAATCTGAAATCTGAATCTGAAATCTGAATCTGAAATCTGAATCTGAAATCTGAATCTGAAATCTGAATCTGAAATCTGAAATCTGAATCTGAAATCTGAATCTGAAATCTGAATCTGAAATCTGAATCTGAAATCTGAAATCTGAATCTGAAATCTGAATCTGAAATCTGAATCTGAAATCTGAATCTGAAATCTGAATCTGAAATCTGAATCTGAAATCTGAATCTGAAATCTGAATCTGAAATCTGAATCTGAAATCTGAATCTGAAATCTGAATCTGAAATCTGAATCTGAAATCTGAATCTGAAATCTGAATCTGAAATCTGAATCTGAAATCTGAATCTGAAATCTGAATCTGAAATCTGAATCTGAAATCTGAATCTGAAATCTGAATCTGAAATCTGAATCTGAAATCTGAATCTGAAATCTGAATCTGAAATCTGAATCTGAAATCTGAATCTGAAATCTGAATCTGAAATCTGAATCTGAAATCTGAATCTGAAATCTGAATCTGAAATCTGAATCTGAAATCTGAATCTGAAATCTGAATCTGAAATCTGAATCTGAAATCTGAATCTGAAATCTGAATCCTGAATCTGAAATCTGAATCTGAAATCTGAATCTGAAATCTGAATCTGAAATCTGAATCTGAAATCTGAATCTGAAATCTGAATCTGAAATCTGAATCTGAAATCTGAATCTGAAATCTGAATCTGAAATCTGAATCTGAAATCTGAATCTGAAATCTGAATCTGAAATCTGAATCTGAAATCTGAATCTGAAATCTGAATCTGAAATCTGAATCTGAAATCTGAATCTGAAATCTGAATCTGAAATCTGAATCTGAAATCTGAATCTGAAATCTGAATCTGAAATCTGAAATCTGAAATCTGAATCTGAAATCTGAATCTGAAATCTGAATCTGAAATCTGAATCTGAAATCTGAATCTGAAATCTGAATCTGAAATCTGAATCTGAAATCTGAATCTGAAATCTGAATCTGAAATCTGAATCTGAAATCTGAATCTGAAATCTGAATCTGAAATCTGAATCTGAAATCTGAATCTGAAATCTGAATCTGAAATCTGAATCTGAAATCTGAATCTGAAATCTGAATCTGAAATCTGAATCTGAAATCTGAATCTGAAATCTGAATCTGAAATCTGAATCTGAAATCTGAATCTGAAATCTGAATCTAAAATCTGAATCTGAAATCTGAATCTGAAATCTGAATCTGAAATCTGAATTTGAAATCTGAATCTGAAATCTGAATCTGAAATCTGAAATCTGAAATCTGAAATCTGAATCTGAAATCTGAATCTGAAATCTGAATCTGAAATCTGAATCTGAAATCTGAATCTGAAATCTGAATCTGAAATCTGAATCTGAAATCTGAATCTGAAATCTGAATCTGAAATCTGAATCTGAAATCTGAATCTGAAATCTGAATCTGAAATCTGAATCTGAAATCTGAATCTGAAATCTGAATCTGAAATTTGAATCTGAAATCTGAATCTGAAATCTGAATCTGAAATCTGAATCTGAAATCTGAATCTGAAATCTGAATCTGAAATCTGAATCTGAAATCTGAATCTGAAACCTGAATCTGAAATCTGAATCTGAAATCTGAATCTGAAATCTGAATCTGAAATCTGAATCTGAAATCTGAATCTGAAATCTGAATCTGAAATCTGAATCTGAAATCTGAATCTGAAACCTGAATCTGAAATCTGAATCTGAAATCTGAATCTGAAATCTGAATCTGAAATCTGAAAATGTACGAAAAAAATAAGTAAACAAGTAACGGTCAAGGGTAATTATTGTCCCTGGATGACTCTCGACCTCATAACTCTAATTAAATTAAAAAACAATTACATTAAGAGAGTTAAACACAACCCTGGAGATACCTATTTAAAAGAACTTCTGAAACATGTCTCAAAGAAAGTTGAAAAATGTAAACGAAAATGCAAAAAAGATTATTTCGAAAACCTTCTTAACAATTCTCCCCATTCGAAACTTTGGAAGAATATAAATTCTGTCTTAGGGAACTCCAGAGAAAATTCTAGAAGTACTAGTAATAAGAAAGAAATTTGTGAACTTTTCAACTCCTATTTTACCAGTATTGGTAGAAATTTGGCAAATAATATTGTAGTCGACCCATCTTTCGACAACTTATCTTTCATAAACAGAGTTCCTAACACCATTTTCTTACGACCTGCTACAGTCAATGAAGTTATTCAAACTATAGGATCTTTGAAAAATAAAAAAAGCTGTGGTCCTGATAACATTCCCTGCAGCTTATTAAAATCTAACTGCTTAGAAATGGCACGTATTTTAACTGCATGCTTTAATTCTATTTTGGTATCGGGGGTCTATCCCGAAAGTCTAAAAGTCGCTAGAGTGGTTCCCGTTTTTAAGGCAGGCGATGAAACGGATATAAATAATTACCGTCCAATTTCAACACTTAGTGTGTTTAGCAAAATATTCGAAAAACTTCTGGTAAGTCGACTCAATAACTTTATCAAAGAAAATAACATCTTATATAACCTGCAATTCGGTTTCAAAGCTGGGTCTAGTACGCTTATTGCAATGTGTGAATTGATAGATTCGGTAATTGAAAACATAGACACAAAAAAAAATTGTAGGAGGATTGTTTCTGGACTTAAGAAAAGCCTTTGACACGCTTGATCATGACGTTCTTCTTAGAAAACTGGATTGCTATGGAATAAGAGGAGTTGCTAATAACATCTTTCGTAGCTATCTTACAGGACGGAAACAGTATGTTTCCATTGATAAAATAAATAGCTCGTTGGGACAAATAGAAGTGGGTGTGCCTCAAGGTAGTAACATTGGGCCACTACTTTTTCTACTATACATCAATGACTTATGCAACCTGCCATTACATGGTACCCCCAGATTATTTGCAGATGACACAGCTTTATTTTATCCAGAGAATTGTCCCAATGTCATAATCGGAAAAATGCAAAAAGACTTATAGATTCTTGGCAAATACTTTAATAGCAATCTGCTGACCCTAAACCTTTCTAAGACCAAATACATGATATTTCGTTCAGCAAGAAGAAGAATTTATTGCAGCAATGACCTTTCTTATGATAATACTATAATCGAAAAGGTGGATAACTTTAAATATTTGGGGCTCACGCTTGATGAAACACTTTCGTGGAGTTTCCATGTCAACAACCTTATTAAGAAAACATCGTCCTTTAGTGGTATTCTTTGGCGAATTAGAAGTTTTTTGCCACGTCATGTTTTAATTAAATTTTATTTTGCTTTCATTCACTCTCAGTTGAACTATCTCATCGCGGTATGGGGCAGGGCTTCCCTTTCTATCCTCGGGCGATTGCAGACATTACAAAATCGTTGCATAAAAACCATATTCAAACTTCCTTATCTCTATCCTACGTCTTTACTGTACTCGAATACAACTTACAATATTTTACCTCTTACCCACTTGTGTAGTCTGCAAACATTATTGTATGTCTTCGACAATTTGAACTCATTAGACAACACAAGAAATTTATTGTTTAACTCAGGCACTCGTTCTCGCCATACTCGTCAATCACATCATTTGCTTCGAAGCCGTTGCTTAACATCTTTTGGTCAACGCAGAATTTCTTACATTGGACCTGCTTCTTACAATTGCCTTCCAGAAGTTGTCAAAAATGCTAACAACCGCAACATTTTCAAATCGAAAGTGATACGTCACCTCAAGGAACTTCAGTCGTAAACCTTATCATCATGCCAGTATTTTTTAATTTTTTATTTTTTGTTACACATATATTTTAACTAATTTTTTTTTCTAAAGTAACGTTAACATTTTTTTTGTAAATATTTTTTCCTAGTTAGTATATTAGCTTTATCAATTAATTTTTAATTTGTTTCTTTTGTTTTAATTATTTGTAAAAATGGATCTCTTCAAAGGAATACTCTTTCCACTGAGATTCATTCTTAGTTTAGTTTAGTTTACTTGTCTAGCTTCATTCCCTCGCATTAAGTAAAAAAAAACATTTTTGTTAAAGTTCTCAGCATGAATAAATTTTGCTCGCGTTTTTGTTTTTTTGTTTGCTGCCAGACATGCTGAGAACAGAAAGCGTCCATTACCAGGGGGCTCATATGAGCTTTTTGGTGTGGGGGAGTGTGGTGGGCCGCTTTATATATGTGAAAAAAAAAAAATCTGAATCTGAAATCTGAATCTGAAATCTGAATCTGAAATCTGAATCTGAAATCTGAATCTGAAATCTGAATCTGAAATCTGAATCTGAAATCTGAATCTGAAATCTGAATCTGAAATCTGAATCTGAAATCTGAATCTGAAATCTGAATCTGAAATCTGAATCTGAAATCTGAATGTGAAATCTGAATCTGAAATCTGAATCTGAAATCTGAATCTGAAATCTGAATCTGAAATCTGAATCTGAAATCTGAATCTGAAATCTGAATCTGAAACCTGAATCTGAAATCTGAATCTGAAATCTGAATCTGAAATCTGAATCTGAAATCTGAATCTGAAATCTGAATCTGAAATCTGAATCTGAAATCTGAATCTGAAATCTGAATCTGAAATCTGAATCTGAAATCTGAAATCTGAAATCTGAATCTGAAATCTGAATCTGAAATCTGAATCTGAAATCTGAATCTGAAATCTGAATCTGAAATCTGAATCTGAAATCTGAATCTGAAATCTGAATCTGAAATCTGAATCTGAAATCTGAATCTGAAATCTGAATCTGAAATCTGAATCTGAAATCTGAATCTGAAATCTGAATCTGAAATCTGAATCTGAAATCTGAATCTGAAATCTGAATCTGAAATCTGAATCTGAAATCTGAATGTGAAATCTGAATCTGAAATCTGAATCTGAAATCTGAATCTGAAATCTGAATCTGAAATCTGAATCTGAAATCTGAATCTGAAATCTGAATCTGAAACCTGAATCTGAAATCTGAATCTGAAATCTGAATCTGAAATCTGAATCTGAAATCTGAATCTGAAACCTGAATCTGAAATCTGAATCTGAAATCTGAATCTGAAACCTGAATCTGAAATCTGAATCTGAAATCTGAATCTGAAATCTGAAATCTGAATCTGAAATCTGAATCTGAAATCTGAATCTGAAATCTGAATCTGAAATCTGAATCTGAAATCTGAATCTGAAATCTGAATCTGAAATCTGAATCTGAAATCTGAAATCTGAATCTGAAATCTGAATCTGAAATCTGAATCTGAAATCTGAATCTGAAATCTGAATCTGAAATCTGAATCTGAAATCTGAATCTGAAATCTGAATCTGAAATCTGAATCTGAAATCTGAATCTGAAATCTGAATCTGAAATCTGAATCTGAAATCTGAATCTGAAATCTGAATCTGAAATCTGAATCTGAAATCTGAATCTGAAATCTGAATCTGAAATCTGAATCTGAAATCTGAATCTGAAATCTGAATCTGAAATCTGAATCTGAAATCTGAATCTGAAATCTGAATCTGAAATCTGAATCTGAAATCTGAATCTGAAATCTGAATCTGAAATCTGAATCTGAAATCTGAATCTGAAATCTGAATCTGAAATCTGAATCTGAAATCTGAATCTAAAATCTGAATCTGAAATCTGAATCTGAAATCTGAATCTGAAATCTGAATCTGAAATCTGAATCTGAAATCTATATCTGAAATCTGAATCTGAAATCTGAATCTAAAATCTGAATCTGAATCTGATATCTGAATATGAAATTTGAAATCTGAATCTGATATCTGAAATCTGAAATTTGAATCTGAAATCAGAAACCTGAAATCTGAACGATAAAAATGACATAATAGATTGCTCTAATATCGTATACTTGAGAAGCTTTGATTATTTTCATTCATTTGAAAATATTTTTGAAAAGGTTGCTTTTTCCGCTTTTTTTAATACACAGATTTCATGTATCTCAAAACCCGATTCCTTAAGTTTTATCGATATTGACAAATTTATGGTGCCATTTTACGTATCAAGCGTTTTTTTATTTCATCCCAACTAAATTTTCTACCTTTTTTGTTTTAATGCCTATTTTCATTAAAATACTCAGAGTGTAGCATACACATAGGGGCAAAATTTACAACAAGAAATGTTGATATCTTTTAAACAAAACAAATGCAATTTGATTGTTTTGCAACTTTTCAGCCTTCAGTTCACTTTTCTTGTTTCCTTTTTTCAATACACAAAAATTATGTTTAAATAGAGTTCCGGATTATTTTTTTTTCTTCTGTAGGGTTTTATTCTTAGAATAACTAAGTAAATATGGCCTTAATTTTTGGATTCAGAACACATTACAAAAAAAAGGAATACTAACTTTATCTGCGCAAAGAAAAATAGTAAACTTTCTCAAAAAATCAATCGTTCGACTTATGGTAATTTCATTATTAACATAATTTTCTTGAATACTTAATAATGATTCCTTAAGGGGGGAGTAGGGTCTAACGGGTAAAAAAAACACCATTTTCACGATTTTTTTTTAGATCTATCGTTCAAACAAATGTATTCAAATTTTTTGCATTATACAAAGCATTGTTAAAAGAACATTTAGTAATTTTTTCGTAGAAAAATATTGAAAAATGGGCCGATGACGGAGCAGTTTTAGAAAACAGGATTTGCGGTGGACACTGTATCTCAGCACAGAACCATCTGAAGTCAAAAATCAGAGCAAAATATTTTTAATAGATGTTTTTCTGGACCTCAACGATTTTATTTAACTTAAACAATTTTTTAATGAAATTTTTGTGGCTGTTTGAAGTCAAAACTACGATTTTTCACGAAAAAATCCGCCATTTTTTATCTGTAAAATCTAACCAAAGTAAAAAAAAAAAAGAAAATCGTTGGAGTTTGGTATTTTATATGTAGAAAATATGTTCTAAATTTGAAAAGAATCGGATAAGTAGTTTTCAAAAGACGATGTCTACTGACTTTAAAAATGTGCTTTCGAGAAAAACGCGTTTGAAGTTTCTGCTCTCTCTCTCTCTCTCTTGCAGTATAAGATTAGAGGAGATAAAGGCCTATAATTTCTACAGTTTTGCTTCGCTTGACTTGAAAATTTGACACAACATTCTTGAAATGTTTTACAATCAGAAAATAAAAAAAATCAATTTTTTGAAAGTGTTAGACCCTAATATAATGAATTTTAAAATGAAACTTTTTACTAAAAAATTAAACACAACACTTTTAATAACAGAAAGAAAATAAATTTTTGGAATTTTGTCCAGTGATTTCAGATACATACAATGATGATTTTTGGTGTTTATGACTTCTTTGCGGTTCTTAATGTGTTGATTTAATTTAGATACCACTGTTATAGGCTATATAAAGCTCTTTCACGGAAATCTTTAAACTTTGGTACCTTATATGGGTTGCTTATTTTAAAGTAACAAAAATCAATTTATCTATGTTTGGCATGATTTTTCAATAAAATTTATGAAAATAGCACAACAGATAATCATTATATACTTTTTAGGTCTAATCATAAAATAACAAATATTGTTTTTGTCGAGAATTCATGTTTTTGCCGGAATCTTAAATGCTTTGTCATGTCGATAGAAAACCTGAAATTCGCCACCCAGATTTTTTTTATTCAACTTTCCATATTACCACCAATATTCGTGAACGAAAATATATCATTTGTTATGTTTTTTTTTTCAATATCTGAGTGCTAACAGAACTTGCTTTTCTGAATTTATTTTATTACATCAATTAAATTAAATTATCTTTTGAGCATATTCTCATACAACTTTATTTTTGACTGAACGAAAAAAAAAAATCTCGCCAACGGAATTAGGGATGCCTGTGATGATCTGTAGCCTTCTGATTTATTGTTTGCTCTCCCGATCTTCTTTCATGGATTTGAATTTCAAAGTGGTAGTTATAATTTAGAAAAAAAAATCTAATCTGAGCCAAAAAAAAACTCCAATATTAAGTTTTGTCAATAAATAATACTTTATCTATGCCTTTACAAAAACACAATTAATTCTTTAGATTCTAGAAAAAGTTAACAATCTGAATGGTTATGGCGCAAATGAAACTGCAAAAAGTGAAGTGCAGATTTCATTACTTACTGACATATCTTTTTTTTTTTTAATTTGCATGGACCCGTATTTTATGATGATAAAAAACGTGAAATAAATTCAATTTGAGAAAAGCATAGTGCACCACACAAACATGTCTCGAGGGCCAAATGCAAAGAAATGTTTCTTTTTCTTTTCTTCTAATTAAATAATAGTCTAAACGATATTTAAAATTCAAATATTTTATTCGTTTTGTCAGAGTTCTGCTGTAGATAAATGAATAATTTTATTTCAAAAATGGCAAAATGAAATCTAGTTTTTTTTATCTAGAAAAGTTATGCCACTACATAAGATTTGGTATCCAGTTGATGGTTTTGCATCTGCTGGTCAATCCAGTTGCGGAAATATGCAACATCAGCGTACACTCCGGGTATTTGGTTCTCACCACAGCCGATGCCCCAGGACACAATTCCTATTTGATGGTAGTGCTCGTAGGTTCCTTGAATTGGACACACGAGAGGGGAACCGCCATCGCCCTTGCACGTGTCCTTTCCTTTTTCACCTCCCGCACAGATAAAGCTCTTGTGAAGACTGAACTTAGGCCCCAAGCGAGTGCTTCGCAGAGCAGCTTGACAAACGGGCGACGAAACGACAGGCAGATCGATCTTCTTCAAAATGACCTGATAGGTTCCAGCTTTGCCAAAAACATCCTTGCCCCAACCGGAAGCCAAACATCGGGTGGTGTCAAACTTCGCCCCTTGAGGTGGTAGACAAACCGTTTGGACCACCTCATTGATGCTGAATGGTGTATCCAGGAAGAGCAGAGCAATATCGTTGTACAAACCACCCTTATAGAATTCGGGATGGACGACGATTTCGACGACAGCACGATCCTGAAGAGGAGAATTTCTTTTAGTTGATAGTCTTGCATTTCACTGTCAAATAACCTACCTGGTGAGGGAAGATCTCATTTTGAGTTTGGGTGTCCCATTCGCCGGCTCGCACCTTCAGCTGATCTGGAGATTTATTCTGGACACAATGGGCACTTGTCAGGATCACGCGAGGGTGAATCAAAGATCCTCCACACAGATAGACCGTTACTAGTGTGTCCAATGCTTCCTCTAGTTTGAGAACCGCTGTCATCCAAGGGAACTCTCCATACTCGGATTCACCTTCCTTGGAGCCAGTGATACGGAACCCAACTCCGTCCTTGTGTCGCTCACCGCAGCTGGGTTGATACACTGGAGGAACCACCGGAGGAGTCGTTGATGGAATCGTGGGAGGATTTTCAATCTAAAAAGCAACAAACTATAAAAAGTTTTGCCAACAACACAAATATCTTTGAAGCCTTACAATGTCCTCATTGTAACAGCACTGCAGCAAATAATCTACGCATGGGTTGTCATCATCGAATCGAATATCAATCAGGCCTTCCCCAGAGGTGCTTGCATTGGTACACAGGTATTTTTGAATACAGCGTTGTCCGGGGGCACAAGTCGACTACAAGTGGAAATTATACATCAATATTTACCAAGGCACTCCCACCCAATCACTTAGCACAGTTTGAAAAACAATTAACACCACACCAAACGACCAAATTAGTTGTTACCTCGGCTCCGACAGGTGGTGCTGGGGGACGTGGAGCTTCCGTGGGACCCACATCCAGGGGAGATTTTGTAAACAGACTGTTGATGAGATCATCCAAATCTCCGTCCGCGGCCCGAACACTGGTCGTCGCTAAGAGCAGCAACGCAACGCCTGATAACGCCACCACCATCGTTCGCTTCATTCCGACAGCTGAAATACAAATGTTCGCATTGACCGCGGTCGTTATTTTGTACAGGATCGGACCAGCTAGTATCGCTAAGAGTTTTGCATCGAGTGATAGGTCTTTTCTTGTGAACTCGATTGATGAACATGGCCAACGACAGACAAACAGACATAATCATGACGTCTTAGTTTGCTCGTTTAGTAAACAATAACTGTCGGAACCGGTTAGTAGAGCCAGTGGAAATCCCCGCCTGGAAGGATTTGCTACCGGTTTTTTTTTTTTTCCTATTTTGATTTCGTATTGCTGATAATGCGTAACAAATTGCTCACTTTTTTTCTGGAGAGATTGACTGTTTCATAAACTAATTTACTTTCTAAAATTAAAAAAAAAATTGGTTCAACTTGTTCAACCAATCACTAGATTTCAAATTTAATTTCATGGATTCAAACTGTTTCGCTATTCCGATAATTTTTTTCAAGTTATGTCATCCATAAGATATAACCGAATTAGTCAGAGGAAAAGCGGTTATTTCTTATCATGATATTTTTACCACTCATTGGCACTCAATGATCTTGATGTGTTGGTTGTGGGTGAATTATGAATAATTTTTTGGAAATGATTTGTCCTTGAAAAAAGTACAAATAATGAACAATCTTATTGATATTGTCCCAAAGCAGTATAATTGGTAAAATCCCATTAACAACATCCACTTCCTAGAATAGAAAAGTTGCTCGTTAATCGGACGTTATTGGGACATGTTAATATATTAAGAGAGATAATTGCAAAATATTGAAAGATGTCTCACAAGAAGTTAAGTAAACTAAATATGAGTGAGTCTTGAGAGCTACAAAAATGTGATGAAAAATGTTTGAAAACAACAAAGCTGCCCCTGCTGATCCCCAAAACAATAAATCCTACAGATTTTATGTTCACAAAAAAGTTGTTCCTCTGCTTAAAATCTTTGACTAGGTGCATTATTCGATCTACACATAGGGAAGAGGTGGGCTAAATGCGCATACTAAGGATTATACTCATTTTCTCATATATTTCAATAGATAGGAGTCTGAAATCTATAGCCACATGAACGGACATTTGACATATATACGTTAGAGCAATTATTTCGTTAAATTCTCTTACAGTTTTTGACTATATAATTTTATAATAAAAGTAGCTAAGAAAGGCGATTTCTAAAACCGAGCGGGCAAAATGTGGATATTTATGTTTTTAGCTATATTTCAGTTCTACTTGCAATATTTTCGTAAAATTTGATTGAAAATGGTAGAAACTGTTGTTCAGCATACGTTAAAAATGAAATTTTGGTGAAATTTTAGATATCACTACTTTATTTGCATAAAACATAGTTAGGGGTGCCATATGGCCATATTTCATGATAATGTCAGGGCCTCTGTAGCCTGGCGTTTCACTTAAAGTTGGCGGAGTTGCTTTCGTCGCATCTCAAGTCGAAGGCTGACAACAGAAATCTGCTCTGGGTTTGTGATGAATGTCACAAATGACTTCTAAAAAAACTGCTTTTCGCCGATCTTTGGACAGCGACGAAACTCTTATTGGGGACATGTGGAAGGGCCAGGCTTCGTTAGTTGCTGATATGAAGTGCTGACTTGAAGCTGGATAAAATTATTAACATTCGCCCAAACATCAACCCTTCTCCTCGCGTCCCTGCTGCCTGGCCTAGGCTAGCCACTCCCTCGAACAAGAGGCGCCGGATTGAAAACCCAACTGAAGCCCCTTGTGACGAAAAACTACCGTAACAACTATTGCGACGGTTGCTCCTCGCGAAAGAAAGTTTTGGATCTATCTGGCTCGATTGCAAAATAGTGTCATGGGATGTCTCCAATGCGAATCAGCTGAAGTTCATGCCCTGGTTCGAAAGGATGTTGATGTTTCTACGCTCAGATCAATTTCTTTCAAAGTTGGGTTGGATCCTAAGTTGAAAGACACTGCGCTTTCTCCAAAGACTTGGCCTGCTGGAATATTATTCCGAGAGATTGAGGATTTTGGTTAAAAAAAACCCTTTGACTCCTGCTGTCACTTTCCCACCAGTTGCGTCATCCACGGAGACTTCCGGCTGTTCTACACCTCGTGTGGCGCCAGTTCAGTGAACGCCTCTACTTATGGTTTACCGAGAATGGACCAGGAGTCTTCTATAGCCTCGACTTCATGCAACCGCATAAGACTCTCGAGTTTCTCGTCGTCCGAACCTTACAACATCTTTCGTGTTGACTTTAACGAACATCCCAAATTCCTCGCTTCTTCACAAGCTTCTTCACCAGGACGCAACAAGTCAGGTTTTACGGAGACCTCAGAGCCCTTCGACTCAGTCGCGCTGATTCCAGCCAGCGACATCAGTCGTCCCGGCCCTGAATTCGATTGCGGCGATGAGGTTCTCCAACCTACACTGAAAGGCAAGTATTCAACTTTCGTCGACGTTCCTCTTCGTGATGGATTTTTCCGTTCCAGTGAACGACGATCCGGTATGTCTGTTGGGTCACGAGATCAACTAAATATCTTTTACCAAAATGTCGTCGGTATCAACTCCTGCGTCAACGAGTATCTGCTAGCCAACTCATGCTCCAGCCACGATATTGTGGCCTTCACCGAAACCTGGCTGAACGACAGAACCCTTACTAGTCATGGGGGAGTTCTGATTGCCATCCGATCCGGGTTTTCAGCCACTCAATCGACGACGAACCATGGAACGATCAGGAATTATCAATCTGGCTGCTCGAAAGCTCTTCGTCGGGGTTTTATACCTACCTCCTGATCATGCCAAAAGCGCGAGCTTCGCAGAGTCGTTTCCCGCGGCCTTTCCCGGTTGTGTTCCCTTACTGTTCCCGAGGACGACATCCTTATTATTGGCGACTTCAACTTGCCCGGAGTTAGGAGTGTTTCTCCCAGTGCGGTTTTTTATTTGCTGATCCAGCGAGATTTTCATTTACTACGCCCTCCAGTTTGATCCTCGACTCACTCTGCATAGCAACTCTCCGACAAATTAACAGCGTCGAGAATGAGAATGGTCGCTTGCTCGATTTCTGTGCTGTTAACGACGGATCCCAATTGGCTACGATTGAACTAGCTCCTGCGTCTCTGTTTAAGCTTTTTCCTCACCACCCGGCACTGCTGCTTTCGCTTGAAATCTCTGAAGTTGTGACTCCTATCCAGAAGCCGGCATCTTTTTTTCTCGATTTCAAGAACGCCGATTTTTTCGCTATTTCACAAACGCTGGACGCCATCAACTGGAATTCTGAACTAGAATATTTCGATCCAAACACCACTGCTAAAAAGTTCTCCCGTATCATCAACTACATACATACATCATCGATCGTCACGTAACAAAACGCTCAGCAGCCACTGACCTACATGCTCCCTGGGTCACGAAAGAGTTGCGAAAAATGAAAGCACTCAAGAATAAAGCCCTCCGCTACTACATGAGGCACAAGTCTCTCCACGCCAAAAACCAATACCGCAAACTTAAGGCAGCTTATAAAAAAGTATGCACGCGTTGTTACCAGGGCTACCTTATCCGGATTCAGCGTGGTTTTAAAACTAGACCCAAATCGTTTTGGCAGTACATTAAGGACCAACGGAAAGAATCGGGCATACCGTCCTACATGTTTTTGGAAGACAAGTCGGCAACTTCGGACCTTGATAGTTGTTACCTCTTCGCTGACAAATTCCGTAGTACTTTTGATTCTGGTTCAATATCCACGGAACAGTTGACTATTGCGGCTAGTAACGTCCCACGTCAGAGCACTTCCTTCCATCACATCGTAATCGGTGACGATACCATCTTGAAGGCGACTGCTAAGCTGAAATCCAGTGTTTCTGCAGGTCCGGATGGCATTCCAGCGACTTTCCTAAAACGATATATATGTATATCACATATGCTGACTCCTATTAAACGAATCTTCCAAGCATCGCTCCAATCCACGTTCCCTTCCATTTGGAAAGAGGCTTACATGTATCCGGTTAAAAAAAAAGTGTCAGGAAGAACGTTTTCAATTATCGCGGTGTTTCTGCCCTATGCGCGATCGCCAAACTGTTTGAGCTGGTTGTATTAGATCCATTTTTCTCGTATTGCTAGTTTATTTCTCCAACGAACAAAATGGATTCATGTCTAAGCGCTCTACGACAACAAACTTTTTGACATTCACATCTTCCGTGCAAGACAGCTTTGCCAGAGGATCTCAAACCGACGTAATCTACACCGACCTGACCGCAGCTTTCGACAAGGTAAACCAAAAAATAGCCATGCCAAACTTGATCGTATCGGCATATGCGGCTCTTTACTGGAATGGTCCCATAGCTACCTGGTAGGACGGAAACTTATTGTACGACCAGGTGAATCATTTTCCAATCAATTCCCTGTCTCTTCTGGAGTACATCAGGGGAGCCACCTAGGACCCATAATATTACTGATCTACTTCAACGACGTGCTGCTGCTTCTCGATGAACCAAAACTGGCGTATACCGACGACTTGAAATTGGTTCAACCCATCAACAGCCCCGAAGATGTCAACGTCTTGCAGAGCCAGTTTAATATCTTCGCCGCCTGGTGTGATGTCAATTGCCTTACCTTGAATCGCAACAAATGTATGGTAATTTCGTTTTCACGCAAGCGGCTCCCGCAATCGGCTGATTATTTTCTTGGACATCAGGCAGTTGCACGAGTTGAGCATGTGAAAGACCTTGGTATGGTCTTGGACAAACGGCTGGATTTCGAGATCCACACAAACTACATCGTCGATAAAGCTTCCAGTTGCCTGGGTCTTTTATTCCGCATGACAAAAGACTTTAAGAATATTTACTGTCTCAAGAGTCTTTACTGCAGCTTGTTTCGATTGTCCCTCGAATATACCTCGGCTGTATGGTGCCCCTACTACCAAAATGGCTCGGAGCGTATCGAGACCATCCAGAGGCGTTTTTCCCCGTTCTGACTTCCCAGCTACGAATGTCGCTGCCGCCTTATTGATATCGACACGTTGCAGGCCCGCCGGACCGCAACACGGGCCTCTATTGTCGTCGATCTGCTTTCATCGAGAACCGACTACCCCGCACTGCTAGAAGCACTTCAACTCATTGTACGATCTCGAGGCTTTAGGAGTCGTGATCTTCAGCTCTTTGCTCCTCTTCGACAGGATAACTACGGAGCTAATACAGCACTGATTGGTGCAATAAGGACGTTTAACCGCTTCTCCAATCATTTTGATTTTGAAGTCTCGAGGAAAGTATTCCGAAGAATAATTTTTAGTGCTTTAAGTATAGTATAGGGTAAATTCCGTAGAAGTTTGTATTTAATTTTTAACCTATCATTTGGATCAATATGTGATCTGTTGATGGAAATAAACAAACAATATTTTGTTCATATCATATTTTATCAGATCAGTATTAAGCCCTTCTATTTTCATTGTAAGATTGTAATTAAAATTGATGTTTCAATGATACAAACTAAAAAAATTATAAGTCAAATCTATTTTTTCTAGTTAGAGGCATTTATCCTGCCTGATCTGGGTATTTAAAACTTGTCTCTTATTCTAACATTTTATAATTTGTAAGTTTGCTGAAAGCTTTAATTTGTTGAATTTCTGATTTCCAGATGAATCTGAAAGAATAGCCATCAATATTTCTGAATACAAATTAGGTACGCACAAGTATTGAAGTTCAATCAATTTTAACAAAACCTTTCAAAATCTTGCTTGAATTTAAAAAAAAATGACTTTGTATATCAATAAAATTTGTTCATGATATGTGTCAAAAGCGGATTACTTTCAAACTGCATTGATTATATATGTTGATCTATCAGCCATTTCGCCAATAGGCTGTATGCACATAAGACTGCTGAAAGCTTTGTATAAAAATTTCAAATTTTTAAATTTTGTCAACTCCCATAACTTTTTTTTGGTTGGTTTTGATGCTATAAATAGCAATAAAAATATTTTAAGCGATCCATCCAGCCTTGAATTAGCGCAACGAGTTTAAATTTTGTATGGAAATTTGTATGGGAAAACAAATCACAAACCTAACGTGTAATCCATAAAAGATATTCAAAGTTAAACACAAAAATTTGTTTCAAAATATTTTTTTTTGATTTTAGCGTTTTTGACTGCTTATTTGAAAGCTGAGTAACCGTAGGATGAGAATAAAAAATCACAAAAAACTGCTTTGCATAGCCAGGAAATTTATAGATTTATATAACCTTCGCAAAAAATCAAATTATCAAAAATTCTAGCAAGGTAAGTCTGCCATTTTAATATACTTTTCAATGGATTCAGATTTTTTTTATTTTGAAATGGTTATAACTTTTTTCATGAAATGCTTAGCTGCTTGTCATGTTAGCAAAAATTGAAGCTTTAAAATAGCCAAAACCAAAAATCAAAGACCAACTTAATTTCAAACTCATTTGAGTTTTCCGGATGATTGAATGTGCGAAAATTTCTTCTTCCGTACAAATTTCCATACAAAATTGAAACACGTTGCGCTAATTCAGGAATCAACCAAATCATCTCAAATTTTACACTGATGCTTGGTAACCCAAAAAGCATCGAAAAAACATATGGGAGCAAAAAGTTTTTTTTTGCAGCGGTCTAATGTGCATATTATTTATTATGGGCATTTAGGAACACTTCCAAGCATAAGTATAAGGGTGCCGCATACATTTAGGGGTAAAAATACTAGAGAAAATTTTACTAGCTGAAATTATAAAAAAATATTTTTGGATGGATGAAATTTTGAAATATAAAAACGCGTGATGCAAAACAATCATATTTTAGCAGATAGAAACGAGATTTGAAATTTTTATGCAAATTAGCCCAGATTGATAACTGAATTATAAAAATATTTATTTAAAAATTTATTACGTTTCGGCTTCTCAGTCGGCACATTGACTAAATGACGTGCTGTTTTTAATAATATTTCAACTGACTGAGAAGCCGAAACGTCCTAAATTAGACTACATTCACCAGTCGCAGATCCATCAATTTATTTAAAAAAAATTATGTGATTGTTTCGAAAAATATTTTTAAACCTGGATAATAAAAGCAGTATTAAGTTTGTAGGTGATATGATTGAGCCAATCCGCTAAACTGGGTAAAGTGTTTTACGAAATCGAAAAATATAAAATTTCTACATCTTTTGCTAGAACCAAAAACTTTGAAAAACTATCTCATGATGTGAGAAACTATGTCATCATCATTTTGTTAACATTATATGATGATTTCATAACATTATATTGAAAAAAATTTAATGAGTATTGCGGTATATAAATGTTGCATCTAACCCTGCTGTTGCATGACGGTGGTATATTTATGAAATATTTTCTAGAAACCCAAATCAAGGCAAATGATACACCCGAAGACCGCATCACAATTATCCATTTTTCATTTAAGTCTAATCGATTTGTCTTGATTTTTATATGTTCATGAATTAGAGTCAGATATTAAAATTTAAAAATTACATATAAATTGATAATTTTTTGAAATTTTTAATAAAAATTTAGAAAATCTGTGAATTTTGTGAAATTAAAAAAAAACTGTAATTTGCGACACAGATTCTATGACAAAATTTTGTTCTAAATTCTGTGATAATACAGATTTTTCTGTAATTTCAGCAACTTTGATGTTAGGGGGGGCGGGGGGGGGTAGGGTCTAACGGGTAACAAAAAACACCATTTTCACGATTTTTTTCTAAAGCTATCGTTCAAACAAATGTATTCAAATTTTTTGCATTATACAAAGCATTGTTAAAAGAACATTTAGTAATTTTTTCGTATAAAAATATTGAAAAACGAACCGGTGACGGAGCACTTTCGAGGATGCCTTTTAGAAAACAGGATTTGCGGTGGACACTGTATCTCAGCACAGAATCATCTGAAGTCAAAAAATCAGAGCAAAATATTTTTAATAGATGTTTTTCTGGACCCCAACGTTTTTATTTAACTTAAAAAAATTTTTATGAAATTTTTGTGACTGTTTGAAGTTAAAATTACGATTTTTCACGAAAAAATCCGCCATTTTTTATCTGTAAAATCTCCCCAAAGTAAAAAATTAAAAAAAAGGAAAAACGTTGGGGTCTGGTATTCTATATGTAGAAAATTTGTTCCAAATTTGAAAAGAATCGGATAAGTAGTTTTCAAATGACGATGTCCACGGACTTTAAAAATGTGCTTTCGAGAAAAACGCATTTGAAGTTTCTGCTCTTGCTTTCTTGCAGTATTAGATAGGAGGAGATAAAGGCCTATAATTTCTACAGTTTTGCTTCAATTGGCTTGAAAATTTGACACAACATTCTTGAAATGTTTTACAATAAGAAAATTAAATAAAAAAATAGATTTTTTGAAAGTGTTAGACCCTACAAAGAGCAACTCGCCGTCTTTGACATTTTCTGACAGCTTGTAACTTCAAGTTTCTATGCTCCAAAAACTAGAACGATACTTGAACCCGTTGATGAACTAGAAGCATTTTCGAGAGAGATAAAAAATTGCGATTTTTCTGAAGTTAGGGGAGACTTGATCCCCTATTGAAGGAGACTTGATCTTTTATTCAGGAAGCCCTAATCCTTGTATAAAAATCAAACAAAACCCCAAGATAGAATGTTAATTGACCATGTTGGTCATGTTTGTTCTCATTTCACAATTTATAGCAGACATAAGAAGAAAATTCTATAAATTTGTCTCAACGCCAATACCATTGCATACTTAAAGGCGCTTTTTTATAATTAAGAGAAAATTAATTATTTTTGCTCTTTTCTTCAGACAATTGTTTGATAAATATTAGTTTTTGGTTAAATATTAGTAATTTCGTAATCAGCAATCATAACGATCAATTTAGAAGAAGAATATGCCGTTTGGAAGGGGGATCAATTGTACCCATAATCAACATTTTAGAAAACTTTTTCTGAAAAAAGTTGAGAGTTTTCCATTGCTTTGAAAATATGGCATTATGAAGTTCATTTTACGCTCGAACGATTGATATATTGGAACAAATATTTTTTTCATAATTTTCCCATGTAAGGAACATTATAAAGTGATGAAAAAAGATCTTTAAGTTACATTTTGTGAAAATTTTCAAACAAAGTTCAATTACTCAAACAATTATTTTGTTAAAATTTTTTAAACTACAGGCATTGTTATTTTGCTCATTTTGGCACATTTTTCTAGAACATTTGATCTTTGTAAGACATTCCAGTTTCGAGATATAGCTAAGGAATCAAGTATCCCCAGGGATCAAGTATCCTCATTCTCCCCTAAAATTTATGATATGCTGTCCGAATTATTGGAATTTAGGTACAAGTACTTTTTTTTCCAAAGTTTCGTAATCCGAGCAAAACTTGAAAACTGTTTTACTTCGATTGTTTTAATTTCATTTTCGGATTAAGATTATGGATCGATCAACAAAGTTCATGATTTTTTTTTTAAATTTTGAAAACTAGTATTATCAACGGATTTTTTTCCAATTAAATCTGAATAACAGACAAATAACTATTTATGTCGCTCAACCTACACAAATTTAGGTTCTGTGAACAAGCTGCAGCATAAAATTTCAACATTTTGATGATACTATACTCGTTCGTTCATCGAGAAGCCGCAAAAAAAATGAATTGAATTGAGTTTCCTGTATGGGCTATGATCTCGAATCTTCATTGACGAACTGACAGCAAATACACACTTCGCTTGATTTTGGCACATGTGCCAAAGTCGAACGGTGTTTTGAAATAACGTTTCCTAGCGCTTTCTGTTTTTTTCCAGGACCAATTTAGACAAACAACATGTATTTTTTTCATATTTTTATGTTGATGAAATATATTAATAACAACAAAAATAATAAAAAATGCATAAAATATTCAATATAACAAAAATGAATAAAAATTTGATAAAATTCAAAATCAAATACAAAAACAGACTCGAAATGACACAAAATAGAAACGACGCTAAAGACAATATTCTCGAGCACACAAAATTCTTGTGCGTGTCAATAAACGGTAATCGCTAATTATATGCTGTTCTCCATCAATTTATTAATCCGTTAGTTCACAAAAAATTAATGACAAAATACTAAACGATTGATTAATGGGTCTAAAAAACATTTGATGAAATAAATTTTAGCTCCAATTCAGATTCAGATATAGA
Source organism: Uranotaenia lowii (assembly GCF_029784155.1). Taxonomy (NCBI): domain Eukaryota; kingdom Metazoa; phylum Arthropoda; class Insecta; order Diptera; family Culicidae; genus Uranotaenia; species Uranotaenia lowii. The sequence continues at coordinate 273,019,502 of NC_073692.1, read as the reverse complement.
GTGCAGATTCAGAATCCAAATTTAGAGCCAAGATCAAAGTTCAAATTCCAAGTTAAAAATCAGAATTTAGATTTAGGAAAACGATGGGATGCTTTAAATTTCCAGTTAAGAATCATGATTTACAGTTTCTACAGGGTTCACTTTTATAATCAGAAATGAACTGTTACTCCCAGAGTTGTACTCATATTTTATTCGTACATAATTCAATCACAATGAAAGTTTTCAATATAAAACGGATTTTCTATACTTTAACTAAATTCTCATAGCTATTTTGTATTTCTAATAACGATAAAAAATCATGTCGAAATGCACCCATTAGCCAACATTTTATGAGTGCAAAGTTTACCGTAATCATTTTTTTTTCTTATGAAAATTGGGTTCTTCATTGGCATACAAGTTTACCTTCGGCCATATTTGGCACACTAAATTATTGTCATCTTTACGATAAGCATATTTTTATTATTCTCCAGAGGTAGTATCAAAATCACACGCAGAAAAACCTACCAGTCGTTGATCTTGTCCGGAACAACCAAACCGGTCAAACTTGTCGCCAGAATAGTTTGTAATCTTCTTCTCTCTCGTTGTTGCAGATGAAATAAAACACAAGAACACTCAAACTCACCAGCCAGAATTCACAGGCGCACAATCGGCAGAAGCGATCGTCACCAACTATCGATCAGATCGGCCATCCAACGGTTTCATTTGGGTTGACGTCGCCGTCGTCGTTGTCGAATCTGGCTGGTGGAGCCAATCGCATCTAGATGGTTATTGACTGTATTAGTATTAGTAGAGATAATCTCATTGGGGTCATCCACTTTAACTCTGGATGATAGAGAGCATGCTAAAGTCTAACCGCAAACTGGAAGTATTGTTATTGTCATTGGTTGTCAACGAAAAATTACAAATTTGTTCAATCACATTTACCGGAAAACATTTTCCCAGGATGACAAATGCCCAAAATCAAATCCCATAATGATCAATCCCCAGAATGCACCATTTGCCATAATTTATTTTATTCAGAATGAAACATTTTCATAAATTGTATTATAAATTGTATTTTTTTTTAGTTTTATATAAGTTGATATTTAATTTTTTGGAATGGTTTTTCCAAAAACATATCATTTAAGGTTGGTATAAAACTTGTCATAATTGGAATGGGTGCCTTTAAAAATCATTATTTATTACATTCAGATTGAATATCTTCAATGTGATATTTAGAAGTAAGATTCCGATCAAATGTGAGTCCCAAGTATTTTAGACCATTCTAATGAAACACTTTTGAAAGTTATGGAAGAATTTTCATCAGGTCTTAAAAATTCAGCTCTTGGCTTATGGGGAAATAAAATAAATTGAGTTCTAGCTGCATTAGGAGAAATTTTCCATAATTTCAAGTAATTCAAAAAGGAATTTAAATTTTGTTGCAATCTACTGCGTACCACCCGTAAATTTCGACCTTTGGCTGAAAGCAAAGTGTCGTCAGCAAATAATCTTCTACCCTTTCCCTCTGGTACATCAGGAAGATCAGAAGTTTAAATATTGTATAAAATTGGCCCAATTATACTACCCCGAGGGACACCAGCTCTAATGGGTGTCCTTACATAGTATGAATTTTGAAAGCTTACTTGTAGTAAGGTTCGGCTAGTCAAGTAACTTTGAATAAATTTGGTGAGATATACAGGAAAATCAAATCGAGCTAATTTAGCTACTAAACCTTTGTGCCAAACACTATCAAAAGCTTTTTCAATATCAAGAAGAGCAACACCAGTTGAAAAACCTTCAGATTTGTTAGCGTTAATCATATTAGTTACACTCAAAAGTTGATGTGTAGTAGAATGTCCATGACGAAAACCAAAGTGTTCATCAGGGAAAATAGAAATCTGATGAATGTGAATCATCATTCTATTCAAAATATCTCTCTTAAATTGTTTACTTAAAGAAGGAAGCAAACTAATTGATCGATAACTTGAAGGCTCGGAAGCACTTTTTCCAGGTTTCAAAATTGGAGTTACTTTGGCACTTTTCCATTTATTGGGAAATAAGCCAAGTGAAAACATTTATTGAAGATTTTAACTAAAAAATTTAAAGTGCTTTTAGGCAACTTTTTAATATGAATATAGAAAATCCCATCCTCCTCCGGAGCTTTCATATTTTGAAATTTTTTAAAAATCAATTTAAGTTCATCAATTTTGTTTCACATGAACTTTCAAATACATTTTGCTTAGAAAGAATATAATCAAATTCAAGGGAAATTTGAGCATCAATTGGACTTACAATGTTTAAATTTAAATCATGAGCAGACTCAAATTGTTGAGCTAATTTTTGAGCTTTTTCTGCGTCAGTTAATAGAAGTTTATCTCCATCTTTCAAAGTAGGAATTGGTTTCTGGGGCTTTTTCAGTATTTTAATTAATTTCCAAAATGGCTTTGAGTAAGGTTTTATGTCCTCTACTGCTTTTGCAAAATTTTCTTCACGAATCAATCCCTAGTCCGTTGATATTGATGTCGACGAATGTTTTTCAGTCGTATCAAAAACTGAAGATCATCATCGATAAGAGGTTGGTTAAATTTTTGTTTAACTTTAGGTATTTAAGCGGCTTTAGCATTGACTGTTGAAGTTGTCAAATTTTCTACATCCAAATCAATATCTTCTATTGAATTCAGTGGAACGTTTACATCTACATCGCTCTCAGTCAGCTTTTTGAAAGTTAAATGTTGATTTTAAAGGGTTTTCAATGGAATTTTGGGATAAATAAAAAGTTACTGGAAGGTGGTCTGAATCGAGGTCCGCATGAATAACTATTTGACTACAATGCTCGCTTAATCCGTTAGAACCAAATCAATTGTTCTAATTGAAGACAAACAAGTATGGCCATCAGGATATTCAACACTATAATACCCTGCAGAGCAGTCATTAAATAAAATATTCCCATTAGAATTTGATGAAATATTATTCCAAGATCGGTGTTTTGCATTAAAGTCACCAACAATAAAAAAAATAGACTTATTCTGGTGAGTTTTTGTAAAGCTCCCTTCAAAAAATGTTTTTATTGGAAAGGCAAATATGCGGAAACGATTATAATTTTCCCCATAGAAGTTTCTAATTCAATTCCAATTGTTTCTAAGACAAGTCTAAATGTGAGACGACTATTGATGACAATAGCTACACCCCCACCTTGTCGATCAAGTCGATCATTTCACAAAATTTTAAAGAAAGCAATTAGCCGCAATTTATTGTAGCTTGGAACACATTCGCACACTGCCCGTAGACCACTATTTCATCTATTCGGATAGTCTCAGCTCCGTTGAGGCGATTCGATCGATGAAACTGATGAAGCGCTCTTCCCATTTTTTGCTGGAAATTTCAGGGATATTGGGCGCTTTGATCGAAAATTCGTACAGGATTACCTTAGCTTGGATCCCGTATCATTGTCTTATTCAAGGCAATGAGAATGCGGACTCATTGGCTAAGGTGGGCGCGTTACAAGGTGAAATGTTTGAGAAGATAATAACTTACAATGAATATTTTTCAATACCTCGCACTTTAGCGATTAACGCTTTGCAGTCTAGCTGGGATAATGGCACAAAGGGACGTTGGCTCCATACGATTATCCCTAAGGTTCCGACGAAGGCATGTTTTAAGCATTTTAACATGAGTCGCGACTTCATTCGCGTGGTTTCTCGGCTCATGTCAAATCACTGCCGGCTTGACGCGCATTTGTTTCGTATACAACTAGTTACAACCAATGTTTGTGTTTGTGGGGATGGCTACCACGACATTGATCATGTTGTGTGGACGTGTGAACGGTTTGATCGATCGAGGGCTTGGCTACTGGATACCCTTAGGGCCCGAAGTAAACTACCTGGTGTTCCAATTCGAAACATCTTGGCAAACTTAGATCTTGAATATTTGTACCCTATATACAAATATCTTAAAATGTCTGACTCGGTCGTTTAGTCCTCTTCCCCTCTGTCTTTACTCTATCTAATGCTCTTTTCGTCTATTCATTAGAACAACCTCTCGTCCGACCGGTTCGATAACACCGGAAAGAAGGCTTGCCAGGAAGACAATACCTGCGGTAGCATACGTGACCACGCTACAGGAAGCCACCACCGACCAAAGACGGAAATCTGTTCTCGAGAGCGACCCTACACAATCCTTTTCCCTTTCCTCAAGTCAAACAAACTCTAACAGTTGAGTCGCCGGTACGATTACGGCTCCCATTCTTACTAATACAACACAAGTGAAGTGAATACTCGGCAAAACAAATCTTTATGAGTGAAATGCCTTAATAAAACTATTTGTAAATAAAAAAAAACAGAATTCAATGATTCACACTGACAAATGTGGTAGTTAAAGGCTTTTTTCTCTCTCATAATCGTAGTTCCATTAGATAAGTTACAAGGACCATAGACTACCCAACCCAAACGTGTAAGTACCGCGGTTGGTTGGTTTTCGGGTCCTTCCCTGGAATCCAAAGGATATTCTAATCGGATGTTATCCATTCCTAATAAGATTCTAGGTTGGATGTTGGTGTATGATTCGATTGAGACGTCAGATAGATACACCCATAGAAGAGGTTGCAAAAATCCAATGCCTATTTAGCACATCTCTGTGCCGATAATGCGCTGAAATGTGCACTGTGCCGAAGATGATATGTTTGAAAAACCGTAACTGGCATAAGGACTCGGCTCCCAACTAAAATGATGCATGACCACTACATTCAAGCAAAACAAGAAAAACATTTAATGGGATTTCGTTCCTGTTGGATAATTCATCCCAGAAACAAGAAAATAAAAATATAAACCACAGCGCCCGTAGGGAGAATCGAATTCTAATCACCAATCATTTGGTCTTGCAAGACCGACATCTTAACCAGTGTACTATTTGAGCTTCATGCAAGAAGAGGGATATTTGTCATAGGCATTCTGCCACCGATCAATCACAAAAGAAACGCACGACAGTGGCTTCCCGGCGTTTGGCCTCCTTTCAAGGTATTCATTTGTCTTGCGATGGAAACGGGAAAGGGAACGGGAGTGGAGGAAACGGGAAACCCATTGAATGAGAACTGTGCTTTGCTTACTGCCTGCTATTACATACACACGCTACATATACACAGCTGCTGAAGCCGGGCAGCTTGGCCGGTGCTTGTTTGCCGGTGAATTGAAGGAATATATTCTTGTTGCTTTTGCTACATACACACGCACAGCTCGGCCGTGGTTGTTTGCCGGTGGATTGAGGGGATTGAATTAGAAGGATGTTTTTGTTGTTGCTTTTGCTACATTCACACGCACAGTGCTCGGTTCGCTGGCTGCCTGGTGTTGGCCGGTATTTATTTCCATCCTTCTTCGTCTTGTGATGCGATAGGGAGGGACGTGAAAGCGTTTTTATTTTGTTTCTTTCAGACATACGCAGTTCGGTTAACTTGGGAGATTAATGCCGGTGGGAGCAAATCGAATCAGCACCGATCGCGTTATCTTCTTGTACCAATGATGCTATGTAATTGACTACACGCCATTGGCACAGAGGCTGAATTTTGGGTGTAGCTTTAGCTTTGTACCAGTTTGGATGTGCACAAAGTTTGTGGTGGTAGACCCAAACTTTCGACTGTATGTACTTTAGAAAGAAGAGCACGCTTACTAGTTTCAGAACCCGAAATGTATATTGAGCACTTCATAGAGCCCGACTCATATCTACCCTGCCCAGCTGTCCAATTGATGCAAAGCGGATAGTGTTCTCCCTCAACGTTCAACTCGTTCCATAGACTATGTTCCATGAGCGTGCATGTGGAGCCTCCATCTAGAAAGGCATAAGTGTCAATCGATTTTCCATTTCCGTGAACGGTAACTCGCACGTATTTCAGAAGAACATCATCCACTGTATGTTGATGGGTGTTACAAAAGGCGTCCTTTTGATTTGCTTCGTCAGATTTTTTATGCTTTTTACAATCGTGTAGCATCCAGTGATGTAGGTATTTACAGCCATTTTTGTTGCATGCTACCTTGCGCTAAGCCTTTGTAATGCCTCGCAAGAAACTTTCTACAGATGTTCTTATCATGAATAAGTGTCCAGCGTGACTGAATCGACATATTCTGGAACTGTGTATAATTCTCGAGTTCGCTACATGCACCGAAACATGCAAGACAGGCCCTTTCCTGAACCTCTTCAGTCGACGTGGTGTGCAAATGTAAAAGGCTCCATCTTTTCTCGGTTTCCCATGCTGTTTTGACCAAGCCTCTGGTCTTGTAACTTTGCTACATGCATCGGATATTCTACCAATCCAAACACTAAATTCAAGTAGGGAATTCTCATTCGTTTCTTGGCGATCATTTTCAGTCCTGGTGGTAAAGAATCCACTAATTCCTGCACTAGAGTGGCATTGTAGAGACGTTCTTCCAGTTCGCATGCCTGAATGGTGGAGCATAAATTTTGAATTGCAATGCCGAAGTCAATTATTGTTTCAAAACGCTCGTCTCGCATTGGCGTTTTTTCTAACGGCGTGCTCAGCTGCTGTGACTTCTCCCACTGCAATTGAAGTTTTTCAAACTTTCCGGACTTCTGTCGCTGCATTTCCAGCAGCTGCTATCCCTGTTCTAACTGCTTCTGTTACGGTAGATTTTGTTGCCACTGCTTCTGCTGCTTCCGAAACTCCTTACGTTCATTTATCAACGCACCTTTTTCCTTCTCCAACGCTTTCCGCAAACATTTGGTACAACTCCAATCATGATTCTCAACGCTGTCATCTTCGTCAACGCATTCATAGTGAAACCAACTATCGCAGGTATCACATTGTACCATCCGACTGTTATCAACACGATGGCAAATACCACAACTCGCCCCCTCATAAGCCGTCGAATCATTCTTATCTCCCAGAGAACCACCCTCAGCGCCTTTTTTGCTACTTCGGGACATACCGAGTAAACGAGAAATTTAATTTGTTCCCGTCAGGGGCAACAAGATCGAAAAAACTTCCGTGAATTTAAACAGGTTTCGTTTTAATACAACCGTTAAATTTCTCCTGCAAAAGATTACAATTTTCTTTCAATAATCCTTTCGTTTTTTACTTACTTTCTAGGTTTGCAATCCACTTACGTTTAGTGTTTCTTTTTGCTAAATCTTCGTGTACCCGGTTTTCTGTCCAGTGCGGTAGCAGCGATTAACTCAACGGAGCTCCTGACTTGAAAGTTATTTTGTTTTAGGGTCTACAATCTATGTAACATATTATATGAACAGTTGTTACCTTTCGAGTCCTAGTCACTCGTTATAGTTATCGTAAGTCGTTCCGTCCCTAGACGAAGTGGCTAACCAAGGAAGTCCTAAGATTAACAGAAGGTCATTTCTAGCACTATTTGTGTTCAACAAATGGTTTTTACCTTTGAATTAAGCACGATTCCCTGTCTAGTTTCGGTTTTTGTGCACTTTGGTAAGTTGAGAGCGAATTAAATGCTTTAAATTTAAGTTGATTCGAAGTTACAATATTGTTCAACACGTGATCAGATAAAATTCTGCATGATGATAATCCGAAATTTTCATTGTTTACATTCTCCTGTCTAGCTAGTCCTATCTCTTTTTCAATACTGGTTTAAAGCAGTGCGGGTGCCTTCTGATGGGGGCTGATTGATGATGGAGGTGTGATAGCACATTGCGTAACACGTGTCTTTTTTTAATATTTTGGTTTTCCAGAACTTCTGGAACTTTTGGACTTCCAGAACTTCTGGAACTCAAAAATATTTTGTACTAGCTGATTTTACCCGGCCTTGCTCGGGTTCACATAAAATATAAATTTAAAACAGATGTTTGACTTTTCGAAATTTTTAGAAGCATTATATTCATCATTATAAGATATTTGGCCCATGTTTGATCATGGAGGTTTGTTAGTCTATTTGAAGTTTAGAGATTATTCACTGTGTTTATCGTTTTCATAATTTAGAAAAACTTATAGGTATGAGGTTTTAATTATAGGCATTAAAATAATTTCTCTTGAATGCTTATTCCTCCTATCACTAAAAACATTTTCTTCCCTTAATTTTTTAAGAAAGCATTAAAAGATTTGGCCCTTTTTTTTAATTTGTTCAAATGATAAAATTGTTTTTTATCTTTCTCATCCCCTATCTAACAAAAATCTCTTGAAAATCATCCCAATTTTTCCAGATGAATGATCTCCCTGTACAATGATATATTCAAGTTTTATTGACTTAGAAATTTCAAAAACAAACTTCCGAATCTTGTTGAACCATGCTGAAGACTCACACAATTGTACGTGTCCTTTTTTCGATTTCAGATTTAACACTGTTTTATGATTAGTTTTCCTTAAATGTTGAAAGTTACACAAATAGTTTTTAGAAGTTATCGAATACAAATAATCTCTGAACCGAAGTTATCTTTATAATGTTATGAAAAAGGTATTATTTGAGCTATATTTCAATGTGTCTATTCTTGGACACAATCACCTCATTTATTATTGTGATTGTGTATTGTGTATCAATGTTATAATTGTTAGATATAACATGTTTGAATTCGCAGTACTAAACGTTTCTAAAAAAAAATGTTCTCAAAACTGTATGGTAGAATTGAACACATGGATGACCAAAAATAACGCAAAAGTTAGAAATTGGCCAATGAAATTGAATTCTATAAAACTAAAAATCTCAGACTTATTTATTTTAGCAAATATTAATCCCCCGTTTAAATTTCCAGACGGCTATCAAAGCGTTGAAATCGAAGCCTTCAACTTTTGACTCTGAAACTATTTTTATTTCTTTCCCTATCAGGGATTTCAAAAATATGACCAGGTTCTAAGGAGCTGAGATTCATGAAAATCGATTCATTAGTTTTTCAGCACTCAGTAGAAATAGTTATTCAGCTGAAGAAGTCAATTCACTGTTCACTGTAGTTTCTTGTAGTCTCTCAAAGCCCCCCAGCGGCGTTAAGGATCACTTTGAAAAGTACTTCTGTTCAAATCAATATATTCCGAACAGGCAGGTAGGAGTATTTTTGTTATCGAAAAAGTAGACTTATTATTTCAACCATGAACCACGTGCTTGTGCCATGTACTACTAACAGTAGAAGAAATGAAAAAGCCCGCCAAAACTTTCGCCATCAAATTTCAATCATTAGCAGGCTTTGCTTTGCTGTCCGGGATGGTCGTTTCTAAAACCCATGGTGATAGTAAAAATAACCCCGCCAAAGGAAACGAAAATCGTTTGCCAAAATGGTTGCCATGACTTTTGGTTTGTGGGAATAAAAACAAAAGTTGTATGGGAGGATCCCTTTTCTTGGGAGAGAGGGACTCAGAAATATTACTAAAACCTCATCCAACTACATCTCTATGCCAAATTTCAGGCTGATCGATTAAGCAGTGTGGATTTGTATAAGGTGCAAATAAACAAACAAACAAACATACATAGTTCAACTCATCTTTATATATTAGATTCTGAAGCAAGTTATTGAGATAAGTGGTAGAGAAGGTAAGTCCAGCCATTGAAACTACAGGACGGAATCGTTTCGACCCACTGCCCGAAAAGAGCCATCCATCGTTCCGTCGTTCGATATTCTCCAAAATTAGAAGTGAATTCAAATCAAACTAGGAACAGTTTGATTGAGTATTTCGGTCACATATTAATGATTAAAGCACATTGCATGCTTTTAAGTTAAGGCACTGCGTGACTAGACTGAATCGATTTGAGGTCAATTTTGAATTCAAAGTCAAAAAAGCTTCGTTTTGGTTCGAAGCTCATCCATGTTTTTTTGCAGAATTTCTAAGTAACGTTTGCATGAGTAAATTGGAAATTTTAGGTTTGTATGGAATAATTGAATATTTTTTACTGAAAAATTAACATAATTTTTTATTCTTCTGAGGAACCAAGCACACTAATAAGTTTTGTGCCAATTTATAGGGCTGGGTAGGGTAATCATGAACTAAATTTCTTCATTTGACACACTCACAGCTACCATATGTTTATTTCTTATCATAAATTCTAAAAACCTGCCAATAATGAATGTTTCCATGCTCTTCATCATTCTGCAGAGCAACTTTTTTTTCTGGTCGCAACTCACGTCCTTGAGACGTCTGTTCATAACTACCCCGTCTGTTCATATTTACCCCCCTGTCTAGGGGGTAATTATGAACATGGATTACGGACTTGGTATAAAATTTTTGAAAAGTAACAGTATTGGAGATTTTTTACTTAAAAAACTATGTTCATCATTACCCCAAACTCTGTTCATAATTACCCCAGACTATGTTCATATTTACCCCGAGACTTGTCCAATATGATTGAAATGGTGTCAGAAAATCTCATTTCAACACCAAATAATGAAAATAATTAGCAGTAATAAGAAAATGGGTTGTTTTATAAAAACTCAATTCAATGGATGTATAAAACTTATAAAATAAACAAATTTAGTCAAAATATAGAGGTAGAGCATCACAAAAAATAGCTATTTAGTGTTCTTTTGTATTGATTTTTTGTATCTTATGTTTCGGTAGTTCAATTTTTTGTTGCTTATTTTACGTTTTGGTTGGTTCCTTTTTCTTTCGTTTCTTTATGTCGTTACAGATCATTTTTATTTGATAGGACATCTCCATACGTGTGAAATTTTAGGCGAGTTAGGCTATTCGATATTTTTTACATCCGTTTTAAATGTCCGGCGCAGCAAGCATCAAGTTTTCACCTAAATGTCGTGGGTTAGGCTTTCTACGTACGTGCGAGATATCATGAAATTGAAATCTATACATATACAGAAAATTCTGTTTTTTTAAAGATGGTTGTATTACAAAAACACCCATTAAAATCTTCTTGGATCAGTGAACAGTCATATTTCGCAAGGCTTGTCAGTTCTATATGGTCGACTGTTTTGAAAAATATTTACACTAAGTAATTTTTTTTATCACCTGTACGAAATTTCACACTAGTAGCTCTATTTTCTCAAAAAATATTGAAAGAGAGAAACTTCAACCAAAAGATTTCCATTTTGTACTAAATTTAAAAAAAATGTATTCGAACAAATAAAGATTGAAAAAAGTTACTAAGTTTAAAAATAAGACAGCAAGAAAATAGATTTTGGATCTTTGTTATCCGAATGTAACTCATAAACAATTATTCTTTGCTATAATTCTAATGCTCTGAATAGCAGCACGTTGTCCAAACATACAGGAAATTTTATCTTTTTGATCTTTGTTTTGTGGACTTATTCACCTATTAAATTTATCATGGTTTTTCATATATTTTACAGTTTACCACAGAGATTTAAGGTTTATAATAATGTAAAATTTCACGCGGTAATGAATTAAAGCTCAAGCAGCAAACCTTTTGTTGAAAAATGGTGAGTTTTAGTTTTAGCAAAATAAAAAATTTCTTAAAGTCTAATGTAAAACCTTGTTATTCATCATTACCAAAAAACAACTGGTTTTGGAAGGGCGTTAAACCTTTATTCGGTGTTAGAAATCTATTCCTGGGATACAGGTTTTCGGTTTCGGTATTACCGGTAAAACTATCCATACGCACTACTCACTAAAACTGAGAAAACATTTGACTGCATTTTTTTCTATCAACAAAAAGCAAGTTCTTATTACTATTTTTTTTAAACATAATTAAGACTGGTTTAAATGCGGATTCAGCTTTTTTCAAAATTTCTGTTTTATAAACTTTTTTCACTCTTGAAGTTTTATTCAGTTTTGATAAAATTGTGTTCAATTTTTTTTTCAAAGACTGAAAAGAACTAGCTCAGTTGGCAAGTCTGTTGTCTCCTGAGCAGATGTCCGCGAGTTCGAGCCCAAGAGTAAACATCGAACACAGTTGTACCGGATAAGTTTTTCAATAACGATCCGCCAACTGTAACGTTGATAAAGTCGCGAATGCCATAATGATGGTAAAACGACTATAATCGAAACAAAAAAAAAAAAAAAGACTGAAAAGAACTGGCATAGCTTTTTTTTTAAATCCGAATCTCATTTTTAAATAATTAAAAACAATTTCTCAAAAATTCAAAATTTAGCACATTGCGGACCTAATTTAACTATGAAATTTATTAAATTTGGTCAAGCAAGTCCTTGGATATAGAATGCCGAATGTAGATATTTCCTGGCTAAGATTTCTTCACGGTCCTGTGTTAAGTTCTTACAGAAGAGGGGAGGGGGGGGGGGGTGGAGGTTTGTGAAAAAAATTTACAAGGGGAGAAGGGGGAAGGGGCTCTGGAAATGCTTGGGTAATAAATGAATGACCCCCTAAGTTGATGAATAAAACATTTGACTATCAAAAAGCCAAAGAAATGTCAGGAAATGAAAAAGAACACGTGTTTATAATTACCCCATAGGACAAAAACTATGGGGTAAATATGAACCCTCATCACTCACACGAATAAAATTTTTCAAAATTTCTTCAAAATCCAGACAAAGCATCATTAACCGGATGTAAAACAGTTGATAACAACATTCTAGCTGGATTTCCTATGATCAGATATTCAAAACATTGAACCATGTCCAAAACGATTTCCGTTCCACGGGGTAATGGTTTTTTAAAACATCTGGAATGATATCATTAGGATTTGAAAACAGATCGGAAACAGCTTAAAGCTATCAATCAGATGTTAAACTACCACTTTTGGGAACTTTTTATGTTCATTCATCCCCCACACCAGCGCGTATGGCACTTGTTCGGAATTACCCCGTGTTCATAATTACCCCACTTGACCCTAATTTTTTTAAGGAAATTTTCCGCTGAACAACTTTGTCCAGGACCGTAACTTCGTATATTGTGAAATTTCGGATTCAAATAAAACACTAGCAATTATTTTTAATTGTCAATTGTCTCCTGCTCTTCTTCCAATGGCTGGGGTATATAACTATTATAGTTCCGACCTTCCTGATTCATAATATCATCAATCCACAGTCTTAATTGGACCACATCGACGAATAAATTTGGCAAACGTCTTTCCCTACACGAACTTAAAGCGAAAACGCCAACAAGATAAAACTGATCCCTTCGCCCTGGAACGGGACAAATCAAAGGAGATCCGAGGTCTCCAGGTTCACATAGAAAGGTTTGTTCTGAGTTTTCGGTGCATAGAAAACTTGAATGTAATTGAAATTTACGCTGCAATCTTTTCCGGATAACTTTTTCACATTCCGTATGTTCCATCGGTGTGTGCTCAACGGTCATTTTCAGCGTAGATCGAACACTTAGGGATTGTGCTTCCTCCAAAGTCGGTCCCCACCCTGTGGCAAAGCAATCCTTCCAGGAAGTGCCATTTATCGCTTCAGGTAAACAAATACGATTTATCCTTGACGAAAAGTTGATCGGGGTTTCCAGGATCAACAGTGCAATGTCATTGGTCGGGTTCGATGAAACATATCCAGGATGTTTGATAGCATTTTTTACTTGTGATATCTGTTAATAGAAATTAATAATCGAATCTTCTACAGAATATTTGCAGCTGTGAAATTGTTTAAGCATATTGAATACTTTTTGTCCAACTTACCTGACGTCTTTCTTTGGGGTTAGATGAGTCCCACAAGCCAGCAAATACGTATAATTCGTTGAATGATTTCCTTCGAAGACAACTGGCTGCCGTTAAAACCATGTAGTCATCTATTAGGGTTCCAGCACATTGAAAAATATTTTGTTTAGGTAATGATGGGTTCACCAGATTCTCGCTGATGGTAAAAATGCCAACATTCCACGGAAACATCCCCGGCGTGGTTTCCGGATATTCTGGAGAATTATCATTTGGGTTTCGAATCCCACAATCTGTGGCCAATTCATCCTCCTCATATGAGGGAAACTCCGTTGTAGTAGTCGTTGTCCGTGATGTTGTTGGCCTTGTCAGAACTTCCCGAACTGTTGGTGGTGATTTGGTAACCGGCTTTCTAGTTGGGAAAAAGATACTCCCGGAATTATCTTTTTTGCAACAGGAATGAGCCAGGTTATCACAATTGCTGTAAACGATGTTCCTGAAATCGAGAAAAAATAATTAGGTGAAATATGTTCTGTTTTTGTAAAGGAGATCATTTCCCCCATTCCTATTTTTAGTTATTTAGAAAAATCACACCATAGTTATTCAAACATCGCTTTTAGACATATCATATTTTGTTTTATTTTTGTAGAGAAAATATGTTTATTAAGTTGACCAATAGACCACTGCAACCTTTGTATGGATATTTCAAATTCTTAAATTTTACACTTTGTTTTGTTGTTTTTGATGCAGAAATAGGAATAAACATTTTGTACATTTTGTTACAATAGTTTTCATTCAGAAAAAGCCAGAAATGCACTAAAAGTTCCAAAAAATATAACTTTGGATGGAAAATATTACCTGATTCTTGCAGTAACAAAGCACAAACCTAATATGTACCCCAGAAAAGATATTAAAATTTATACAATTTTTTTTTTTTCAATTTTTTATTTTAACTTCAGCTTATTCGACTTCCTATTTGAAAGCTGTGCAACCGTAGGATAAGATTAAAAAAAATCACGAAAAAATGCTTTGCATTGCCAGAGAGTTTATTGATTTATATAACCTTTGCAAAAACGTTTCGTGAAATTATTGAAAGCTCTAGCACGGAAAGTCTGCAATTTTTAAAATACTTTCAATGCATTCCGATTCATTATTTTGGAACGGTTATAATTTTTTCATGAAATGCTTAGCTGCTTGTCATTTTTGCAAAAAAAATAAGCATATTTAAGACCAAAAATGCACAATAATTAAAGAAATTGATTTCTTAAACCACTTTCTTACTGTGGGTCATACCACAAACTCGCAAAAATGATAAATCCAACTGATACGACTTAAAAATAAATAAATTATTTAACATGATGTTCCTCATTGTGAACTAGACATTTGCTTGAAAATAAACTTTGAGCAGTTCACAAATTTAACATCAATATTTCCGAAACCCCAAAAACGAATGCGAATTAAAGTTTCAAATAAAACCAGAATTTAAAGCTTCGACCCTAACAAACACAGAAATTAAATACATAAATTATAACCCAGGTTCGAAAAGAAACTAATTCCCAATTCTAAAATAAATTCCAGATCTGGCAAAAAATAAATCATGCTAAAAACTGTTCACAAAAATGATAATAGTGGTTGTTTGCATTCCTTTTCTTCGTTTTCAATTGAAGGCTTGATTGAAAAATTCCACTATAATATTTAGAATTGAGGCGCTAGGGATCACAGGAGTGGAAGTGCCTATATTAAGGTTGTCAGAATATTTCAGCACGTATCCGGGCCGGGAAAACCGGGCTATTTTTATCTAAAAACCTGGCAAAATCCGGGCATTTGATTTCAAAATCGTCGACCAAAATCCTGGCAATATCCCGGCAAATCTGGTCAAAACCTAAAAATTACTCATCAAAAACCAAGAAATAAAAGTTGAAAACCAATTTTTTCATCAAAATTTATCAACAGATTTTAGATCGTATTTTAGACTTTCAAAAAACCTTTCATGATTATTTTAATGAAACTTGCTCAGAAAATTTCGTTTTGGACGCATACATAAAAAAAATATAGCACAATTTGTTTTTAAAGTGTGACTTGAGGATGAAAATGAGAATAAACCCGGGCAAAATACGGGCTTTTCTAATGAAATTCGGGCGACCGGGCCGGACCGGACTCTTTCCTTATTTTATATTAAATATCCGGGCAAACTGATAGTTTCAAGAAAACGCGCTTCAAAGTTGTTAAGGTGCTCGTATTTTCATATATTTTTCGAATTCGAGCAGTTTTAATTCAATCAAAAAATTGTTCAAATAAATTATAAAAAGTTTGCACCAGATTGAAACATGGAGAATCGTTAGGTATACTTAACATAAAATTGATGGTTTTGGACTTGCACCCCTCTGATCCTGAGGGTCCCAATTTAAAAAAAAAATATTTGAATTATGAATTCTTGATTAGGAAGAAAAAATCCATTTTGACCTTGACAGAATTTCTACAAAACACGTAGGGGAGATGGGGGCATAATGGCCACCTTAAGGAAAACGTTTATTTAACCATAGAGAACAGCTGCAATATGTGAATTACATCATTGTTTCGTGTTCAGACACTCAAATAGTCTATTGTCTAATTGGGTGAAACTTGAAAAAGTAGATAAAAACGTTTAAAAATGCATTTTAAAAATTTTTGTTGAAAGCTGAAAACCAGTCACTGCAGAGGCATAATGAGAAACCCTCCGAGGCAGTGTGAGCACCATTAATGAAGGCATAATGAGCATTTTCTGCCGGGGAATCTAGCAGCGAATTCAACTCGATGAAGTCAACTGAATAATAGAGCTACAGCTTGGCTTGTTTCGTCTGTCGATTTGGCTTATTGGTAAGATGTCGGAGAGGTGAACAGTAGGCTCGAGTTCGATTCCTGGTCGAGGTGATTTTTTTTTTTCATTTATCATTCATGATCATGATTGCACTAAACGGTGAGGCGTAGATTCATCAAACAAAGCAATAACAAAATAATCTAGGTCTGTTTGTAGAATTCAAAGAATTAACACATGCTCATACATTATGTTTCTGGTGTTTTGTTTGACGGATGATGCTTTGATGCTATTAGCCGTATAATGCAACAAGAAAAAAAATCAATCATGAATGGTATGTGCAAAAAAAAATCCCTTCGAACAGGAATCGAACTCGAGTCTACTGATTACCTCTCCGACACCTTACCAATACGCCAAATCGACAGACGAAACAAGCCAAGCTGTAGCTCTATTATTCAGTTGACTTCATCGAGTTGAACTCGCTGCTAGATTCCCCGGCAGAAAATGCTCATTATGCCTTCATTGATAGTGCTCTGTTCGCCTCTAGTGAACAAATTAAAGTAAAAACGCGTTTTAAAATTGATTAAAGTGAAAAATCAAAAATTTTATGATGTTGAAAATTGAGAAACAATGTGTAGATCATGTTGCAGTGCGTACATTTCAGATCAAGATGATTTAAAGGTCATAAAAGCTTATTTGGTGGTGTTCAAAAATTATAATATTTTCGTCACTTGAGAACCTAGCTGGTTATTATTTAATATTTCTGTAAATATGAAAAGGATATTTCTTTTTTGGTGAAAAATTAATACTATGGGTAGTACGAAACAAGTCCTTATGAAAATTTATTTAAGAAAATACGTACTTATTTAGAAAAAGGAGTGCTCATTATGCCCTGAGTGCTCGTTATGCCCTCATCTCCCCTACTTGAAGATTAAATTCAATCTGATACAAAAAAAAATCCATTTTATCCAGAATTGCCAGTGGCCTAAGGCTATAAAAGTCCATTTCACAATAATAACTTCATATATATTTTAAAAAAAACAACCTGTTTAATTCATCATTGAAAGCTTATACTGACAAAATTCACGTTGGAAAAAGGGTGATTTCTTGAAAGACCAATAAGAAACTTATAGAAATAAAAATAAAGATTTCCGAGTTTTGTTGTGAATATTGAAAGCACAAAGCAAATAAATACTTATTTAATTACCCTTGCTTATAAAATTTAAGCTTTAAAGGTGCTACTTCGAATGAAATTTCGAGCAACTCATAGATTAAAAAATGAACGATTCAAAAACAAACTATTTAAATTAATAAAAATTGGTGAAACGATAATCAATTTTCAGGCCCAGGTTTAACAGTTTAAAAATTCAAGCACTGAGTATATTGTCACTTCGAAATACTGGGTCGTGGAAAGGACAAAAGGGAGAAACTGTGTTCTTCTTGTTAAAAATTTAGATTGAAAGGCTTCCTAGAAGATGACGTTTTAAAAACTAAGAATTAAAAAAACAATGAGAAACATATTTCAATTATTAAAAAAAACTAAAATAAATTCGGTGAATTCATTTGAAAATTAAAAAAAAAAGCTATTAAATTTCATAAATTGATTTGAATTATTAAAACATCGAATCAAGTTCACGGCATACATAGTACTCTTTCTCTGAGCAGGTGGTTTTAGCATTTGTGAGATGCTAGCCATCATATCCTTGAAATATGTACGCCTCAGGGATAAGTAAAATTATATCTCTTCAAAGAAACATGAAGTTTCAATGAGATCAAATAAGTGTGTGTTCGTTTAAAGAAAAAAATAATACTAGGTTTTTGATATCGTTTTGACTATCGTGAGTATTCAACACCTGCCTTCAATACCAACTTGTGATGTGTGAAATAAGTATTTGATGAAGAAATTTTGAAGTTCAAATTTTGAACTTATTACACTTTTCAGTAAAAAAAAATCCATTTTAAACACGAAGAAGGGATTTTGTGTGTCAAGATTTGAGTTTCAATACAGAAGGTTAATTGAATTGCTAATCGAAATCTACAATTGGAAATTAGTTTCAATTCGTGAACATCATAGCGTGTCGAACAAAAAAAAGTTTTAGGCCCAGGATGATATTAGACTAAATTCCGCCGAAGGCGAGCAAATTTTCTGACATGTTTATTTACACTAATCTTTTAACATCTCGGGATTAAGTGATTTCCGGTAAATTCATTTCTAGTACTGAAAATTTAACTTGGAAAAATTCTCTATGGGTAGTCATGGGGGTCATTGAAGTTGAAAAGTGTTGCACTGGGGTATTAGACTGAATCAATTTGGGGTCATTTTTTAATTTCTCAAACCCCAGGGTCTAAAAAGCTTTGTTTTGGTCCAAAACTTATCCACGATTTTTTTGCAGAATTTTTAAAAAAGGTTTATATGAGTAAATTTGAACTTTTCGGTTTGTATGAGAAAACTGAATATTTTGTACTGAAAAATCAACATCATTTTTGTATCTTCCGTGGAACCAAGCCTGCTTATAGTTTTTGTGCCAATTTATAAATTCTCTCAAGGAAATTTTCCGCTGAACAACATAGTCGAAGATCGTACCTTCGTATCTTTATAGACAAAAAAGTTATTAGCTGTTTAACAGGGGTATACATCACTGCTGGGTGCTAGCGAAGTATTGCATGAATACTTTTCATGCAATACTTCGCGGGGCACAAGCAGTGATGTCAATTCAATTTTTTGTTAATCAATGCCAAAAGACATACCCCTGTTAAAAAGGTAATAACTTTTTTTGCCTAAAAATATACGAAGTTACGTTCTTGGACAAAGTTGTTCAGCGGAAAATTTCCTTGAGAGAATATAGAAATTGGCACTAAAACCATAAGCAGGCTCGGTTGCACAGAAGAAACAAAAATGATGTTGATTTATCAGTACAAAATATTCAATTTTCCCATACAACCCATATCCTCATGTAAACGTAACTAAAAAATTCTGCCAAAAATCATGGATTAGTTTTGAATCAAAATTAGGCTTTTTAGACCCCAGGGTTTGAGAAATTCAAAAATGACCCCAAATCGACTCAGTCTACTGGGGTATACCCAGTTGACGGTAAATAAAATGCTTGCTTTTTTTCCTTATATTAAAATTTACACCAGGTTTTATCGATAAAAGAAAAGATTGCTTAGATAAAACCTATAACACTTTTAAAGACTTCTTTTCTTTGAGCAAGTTCACTGGTTGATAAAATTTGGTAGAAATTTTGACACTTGTAGCACATTTTGAAAATTTTACCATGTTTTCAATATATTTGAGCGTTGTTTTTTTACAGCACTGTTTTTTCAGCCGTGATGTGATAGAAATTTTGCTATTTTTGCATCACAGCATGCGTGTTTAAAAATACTTGAAGGCCGCAGACCTTAAAAATGTTTTTACATGGTAAAGTTTTCAAAATGTACTAAAAGTGTCAAAATTTCTACCACTTTTTTTCCAACACGAGTGAAATTGCTGTTATGAAGTAACTGAGGTTGATTTTTAGCAGTACTGTCACCATTTAGGTGTTTTGGTGAGTTGATCGGACTGACCGAAACGATGAGCAGGCAACATCATTCTTTCCTGAGCGGCGCACAGTGGTCCAATTCTCAAAAAAGCTGGCAAAAAGTCTGTTTTCAACAATTTTTGCTCTGAAACCTTTCAAAATTGTTCAATAATCATAAATTCACAAAAATAACATATTATTTTCATATTTTCTTTAAAATTTCTTTTTTTATTGTAAGATTTCGACAAATATAATTTATTTTAATATCTCAGTAAGTGAATTCTTGTATTAAAATTTTCCAACAGATTGCTGCAAAATCTATCACATCCTAGAAAGGTTAATTGAATCTAAAATTATCTCAAAATTACAATACATATGAAATAAAATCAATACAGATAGACCTGGCAACGCTCTAGTACCGATTACTTTTTTAATTTTTCATTAATTAACGAGTCACTATAGAAATTTTATAATAGATGAGAATTGTTTGGCCACTACTGATCAAAATTTCGAAATTAAGGTTTGTAGGCTTTTTCTGAAATGATCATTTATTATATCAATGGTTGTTTTAACACAAAACACTTAATTTACATTTTAAACGAGAAATTCAAACTTTTTGCTTCATATTTTCTAATTTTTTTAATTTAACTTTTTATATTTATTTTTAAATTTATTTCATAATTCATATTTTTAAAATAATACCATAAAAGTTTCAAACAAGTTTTAAAGTTTCAATTGGTTCTTATGAATATTGAACAGCAAAAAAGGTTCTATGATTTGAACAATAATCAGAAGAATATTTGAGAAACCGTAATTTAATTATGTTTCGGGAGTTTTCCTAACAGTAAAAATAACACAGAAATTCATACTGATAGTGCTTCAAAATATGAAAAGGATGTTTGATGAATAGATTTTTGAGAAAAATCAACCTAGAGATCCAATTAAATATCAATTTAGTTCGTGATCCGGGACGTTATTTGCTAAGAAGTCAAATTTGATGAAAAAAGTGGTTCAACTCTTTGACGTCGTTCTCCAAAAATGGCAAAAAAAGGCAGCCCGATTTGCCATATTTTGTAGCCCAGAAATGTGGGAATCTATCCAACGTAAAATTAGAGTGGAGTTATGTGGAGTTTTTTTTAAATTTCTAGTTGAAGTTATAAAATTCAAAATATTTATCGTTTTTTGCAACTAAATTCCATATACAAAATTTCAACTTTATTCCAAATCACAAATTTTTATTAGATAAAGTGTAAAATATGCCTAACAAAAATATAAAAATAATTGCAAAGTAATATATATTCGCGATTTGAGTATCTATTCGTTTTTCAATGTAAGCAAATCTTTGCGAATTTTCCAAAAAAAAATTCAATCTTTTCTTAGCATTTCTTTGAGAACTTCGAAACGGGTAAACTTAAGACTATCATTTTTATGGTTTCATTTAGCTTGAAAATGCCGGAACACAATGAAATATTTGGTTAGATAATTATGAGCGCTTCAAAAATCGACTTTCTGCCAGCTTTTCTGGGTTTTGGACCACTGTGCGGCGGTTCGTCTTTTAATCAAAGCAAATAATAATCGCTTTGTTTTTACTACCTAAATTAATCTATGTTATATGTTTGATACATTTATTTGACTCTAGCCTGATTTTCCAAAACGAGGAATATAATGAAATTGAGGTAGCCCGTACAACATAAATGTTTTATGAAAAAGTTTTGAAATTGATTGCAAAATTTTACAAATTTCATTGATTTAAAATTATTTCTTAGCGATTGGTTTTAATTTGGTTGCTAAGGATAACATTGAAACAATTGGAATTCCTAATTTGTCTTAAGTTGATGGACTAATCAATCATGTGGTGATTGGAAAGAGTATTGGTAAAACATGTTTGAAATTGCTTTCTCGTGCTTCAAACATGTGCGCCTTTCAAAATCGAATTGGCATAGGTGCATAAACGTTTACTCCGCCCATTACTGTGTATTTTTTCTGAGTTAACACGAAAAGTTACGAAAAGGATATACTATAAGTTGTAAAGTTACATAACACAAATCCCTACTTACTTTTCTTCACACTTCTCAACGCATTCGTTCTCAGGTCCTGCACAATCGCTTTCGAAAAATTTATTACTTTCAGAAAATTGATCATTTTCGGAGAATTGTTCATTGTTAAAGAAAAATTTCACAGGATCTCTCGTAGTAGTTCGTCTTTGAACTTGCGCGAAACTCGAAGCGACAAAGCCCCAGACGAACACCAAACAAACAACCTTTCGTGTCATGGTTGCGTCTTTACTGAGAGTCAGTTTAGTTTACATCGGTCCATCTTCACGGTAGTTTAGATTAGAAGCAGCATAAAGCAGAATGAACCTACCAACAACTTATCTGCCTTCATTATTCGAACTGCTAGGGATTCCCCGAGGTCGTGATCCTGAAATAAAATGAGTTATTCACTTAACATTCACTTTCTTTCACGCAAATAAAAATTATAAGACTCGTGAAAAACAGAACTAAATCATTTGAGTGTTCATAATTCTTATGGATATTACAATTGATAACGCCTTGTAGATATTAATAGGAGTTTCCTCAGAAAATGTTCAGGGGCACAGCAGGTGTAGCTAAATAAAACAAAGATCCCACCATTTTCCAAAAATGGCTCCTGATCCAAACCAGGGCGTGTACAGTCGGGTGTGTTTATATACCAAAACACGGAATCGGCCATCAATTGGCTGTCAAAAAGCGATCCGTCTCCACCCCCACCACTGAGAAACTTTTGGTACACCTTGCCTACTTTTCCTCAATATGCGACCACCCGTAGCTGTATGCGCCCTGATCCAAACCTCTCCCTTACTAACACAACCCTTCCTGAGATACCTGAAAATAAATCCGCAGACGTAGGGGCGTTTTCTATAGCTGGTGGTACTGACTTATCATTGTTTCAGAGTTTCACAAAACAAGCTTTTGGAGAAAGCTAGAATAACATGTTTATGGTTGATCCTAAAAAGTATCTTACTAACAATCCTTTTTTCATCCCTCATTGACTATTAAGACGTGGCCGGCGTCGTTATTGGTCAGTACGTCTCGGTGGTCTAGTGGTTGAAAGTAGAGGCCTTGGCCAATACTCCCAGCTAGCTCAGACGATACTTACAGGGTCTCTCAGGGTCGCTACGCCGTCCTAGGGAGAATGGGAACAACCAATCGTATCTGACAAGGGGAACAATCACTGGCGGACAAGACAATACCATAGGGCTCGACAAATACTTTAAATTTTAACAAACGGAATTAAGATTATTGGTTTTTTTTATTCACTTGCCGTTTTGTTGTCAGTCCTCGGGGTAGTCGGTAATTGATGGCCATCAATTGCGGAAGTGAAGGATCCTTCTTCGCCGGTGCCGTCGAGCTTGCTGGGTCGCGTTCACAATGCTTCTCCAATTGTAGGTAGAGTTGTATGCAACCACCAACCGGTTCGCCAAAGGGGATGTTGGTCGTTGGCGCGTTGCTGAGGGTTGTCCTACCGTATTTTCTGGACACGTTACCACGTGGGCTAGGCTCCAGTGGTGTCGTTCGGATCCGCTTTAGGGCAATTCCAGCGGGTGCGGTCGAGACCGAATTTATCCGACGGAGCGCTGGAAAGCGACGTGACGCTCCTCGGAACGGGCGGGAAGAATCGGGGCACAGACTGTCGAATCTGGTTTAGCGACGATTACGACAGCACCTCACGGGGTATCGCCAGACGTGTCTGGTCGGTACGGAACAGGAAACCGGGATATCGGAACCTCAGTAACCACCGTATTCTTCCAAACTTTGGGCTCTCTTGGCCCCACTACGCACGCTGAATCCGAACACTTACAAAACGTGAGGGTTTGCGGGTTTTTTTTGGTGTTGTAAACTTGACACTTTCCTGGTCTCGAACTAAGTGAACGAGTTCTTTTGGAACCAGACTCCAGACCCAGTGTTCGCTCACCAGATGTCGCCTCTCTCAATTTCTCCCAGTCTCCTCTCTGCCTATAACTAGAAGATCCGGTGAACATATAGACTGACAAATAGGTCAACTGTCAGTTGACACTTTACTCCAATTAGGACAACAACGTACAAGCGAATACTTAACGAAACTAATTTAAATTTAAATTTACATGAACTAGCCGAGCCATTATAAAAAAACAAAACAAGCTAGCGCGAACAAAGAAAAAAATATTATATCATCCGTAGGATTGTTTCCGCTTTGAAAAATAGGATTGAAGCGGTAACATGGTTAGCGTGTAAGACGGTAATCGCTGGTAAACTGATGGCATGTGTTCGATTCCCATCTCGGTACTGGGTGTTAAATGCTAAGACGGTGTATGTCTTTTTAAAAAAAAAACACGTACGCCGGAGCACGTCCCAAGCAACCAAAAGTCTCGTTTAAAAGGTCGAACACAGCGCTAATCAGCATAATCAATTTGCTGAAGTTCGTTTTATTCAGCCCAAAATTTAAGTTCTTATTGAAACTTTGAAGTTCCATTACAGATTTGAACGGCCTTCTATTTAGCCCACAAGTAAACGTTTAATCAGCAAAAACAAAAAATAACTCTCCTCTCCTCTTTTACTTTGGTCACCACCAGCTCATGTGGTGTGGCCGGTTTCTAGGCATCCATCTTTATTTCACCCATCACCCAGAAGGCAACCAAATTCACAGAAGGCTATTTGAGGAACTTTTTGGAACTTGAAGTTCACAGAAGGCTATTTGAGACCTAATTTGTAACTTTTATACTGTGTGGGTGCGATTGAGATGTAACAAAAAAAAGCTATTTGAGGAACTTTTTGGAACTTCAAGTCCATAGAAGGCTATTTGAGGAACTTTTTGTAACTTTCATGTCCACATTCGAGAAAATTCGGTACCAATTCCCTTTGGAACCTTTGTTCAGCTAAATTCGAACTTTAGAGGCACGAGTTTAAGTAGATAGGTATGAGACTTTTGGTTGCCTGGGGTATCGTTGCTGTGTACCTGCAGGAACATTTTACATTATCTATTTTATTCTTACCTGTTTTTCAATCAGCACTTTTCAGTGCTAAAATCATTTTCATTTTCTTTAATTCATATTTTTCTTTTTTCTTTCCAGCAAGGGGAAGTCATCGGCCGGCGTCAAAGTCGGAATAAAACGAATTGCCGGACCTCATCCAGACCCATCTGCCAAAAAGGATTAAATTTTCAATTCATTCGATGTCCTTCATAACATCGGTGATAAGGAAGTATTCATATTGAATTCTGATAAGAGTACTAAAAAACCTTATTCTTCTTATGCTCTTAAAAGCGAAATGGTTCCACCAATTACGTTAATGATTCCTAACTTCAATGCCTTTCGGAAAGAAATCGTCACTTCCGTCAAGGATGTGAAGATTTCTTTTCAGATCGGTCGAAGGGGAACTGCTCGTATTTTGGCGGAATCTTTTAATGATTTTCAAAATGTTTAAATTATTTGAATAATAAAAAACACCAATTTTTTACATAAAACACTAAAAGTGATCGTTCTTTTAAAGTTGTACTTCGTGGTCTCACCGGCGATCAGACACCGGATGAAATCACAACCGAATGAAATCCTTTTTTAAGTTTTTCTCCGATTCAAGTAATTCATATGAGGAAAAATACCACCACGAATAATATCAGTGGTGTTGGTTTTGCTCCTGAGCTTTATTTGATCCATTCTAAAAAGGATCAGGTTAATAATTTGCAAATTCTTGAAAAGGCTCGTCGTATGTTTCATTGTCGAGTCAAATTCGAACCTTTTCGAAAATCTTCTACCAATTTCCTTCAAAATATTACGCAATGTTGTCGTTGTCAAGCTTTTTGTCATGGCATTAAAAATTGTATGCCAGATTCATACTTTTCGCTCAATCGATCATGAAAAATCTAAATGCCTTTTTGGTAGTGACAAACCACAAACCGAATTTTTCAAGTGTGCGAATTGCACAGGTAATCATTCCTCGAATTCCATAGACTGTCCCGTTAAGGCAAAAATTATTCCTTCTAGAAAAAAACCCAAAGTTTCCCGAAAAGTTTCTTCTCCTGCTTCCTCTTTTTCGTCTTCACACGTCATGCCGGCAAACAATCTGCCTGTTCGCGGTCAGCCTCGGTGTACATTGGAATCACGTCTTGGTCATGCTCGAAGTGATTTTAATGTTATCTGTGCTGATTCTGCGCCACAGACTCGTTATTTAACGTTCTCAGAGGTGGTTGAAAATGGGTTGCCCTCTTCAGGCATAACTGATAGAAATGGGTAAAAACCAAATCTCAACGTTCATGCGAAGGCTTGGGAAAGTCCCAAGTCCCCGAAATTCATATACATATTCTTCTCCTTCATTTTCTGATCCTAACTATTTTGTTGATTTGGGTGAGATTACTGAGGAAAAATTAAAATTTTTGCATCAAAATTTAATGGAAATGATGCAACTTATGTTGAAAGCAAATTCAATATTTGAAGCTTTCCAAACTTCTTTTATTTATGCTAACAAAATTATTATGACTTTACGATTCCCTCATGGATCCAAATAGATTTTTAAATATTATGAATTGAAACGCTAGATCTTTGCTGGCTAACCAAGATGAATTCTTTTCATTTATTAAAACTCAAAACAAACATATTGCTGCCCTCACTAAAACTTTTTAAAAGGCAGACAATAACTTGAAAACCAATGCTTTATTTAAAGCTTCACGAAACGATCGACTTGATCGACAAGGTGGGAGTGTAGCTATTGTCATCAATAATCGTCTCAAATTTAGACTTCCTCCTTCTTTCAATAGAAAAGTGTTAGACACAATTGAAATTGAATTAGAAACCTCTATGTATCCAACGTAGCAGAAAAATTTTTTGAAGGGAGATTTACAAAAATTCACCAGAAATAAGTCTAAACCCTACTCATAGCCATTTAGGAAATCAACTTAAATTCTGAAAAAGCTCCAGAAGCCAATTCCTACTTTGAATGATGGAGATAAACTTTTTTTAACTAACGCAGAAAAAGCTCAAAAATTAGCCCAACAGCTAGAGTCTGCTCATGATTTTAATTTAAACGTTGTAAGTCCAATTGATGCTCAAATTTCACTAGAATTTGATGATATTTTTTCTAAGCAAAATGTTTTTGAAAGTTCTTGTGAGACAAATATTGATGAACTTAAATTGATTTTCGAAAAATTTAAAAATATGCAAGCCCCGGGGGAAAATGGGATTTTCGTTATTCTTATTAAAAAGTTTCCTGAAAGCACTTTAAATTTATTAGTTAAAATCTTCAATAAATGTTTTCAATTGGCTTATTTTCCAAATAAATGAAAAAATGTTAAAATAACCCCAATTTTGAAACCTGGAAAAAGTGCTTCAGAGCCTTCAAGTTATAGACCAATTAGTTTGCTTCCTTCTTTAAGTAAACTATTTGAGAGAGTTATTTTGAATAGAATGATGATTCACATTAATCAGAACTCTATTTTCCCTGATGAACAATTTGGTTTTCGTCCTGGACATTCTACTACACATCAACTTTTGAGTGTAACTAATATGATTAACGCTAGCAAATCTGAAGGTTATTCAACTGGTGTTGCTCTCCCAAGTAACAATTTTAGCTTTATTATGGTCAGCAAAATATCGTTTGGACTATCGCATTAATCTTCATAAAAAGCTAAAGCGCATTCTATAACATCACCTGGACTCTAATAAAGCCAAAATCAGGCTATTTGGCCCTACCCTAGAAACGTCATCAAGACATATAATTGTTGGTCATCAATATTGGTCACCAAAGCTTTTAAAAAGCTATTATAAAACATGTTAGAAATTTTTGTTTTTTTTTCGGTTCTGTCAGTTCTCGGAGTTTTTTTTTTATTTTTTCCAGCAACCATAATGGTTGATGAATGATGATTGCATTATTCAGATATGATCTGGTAAAATTAATAGCTAAAAAAAAACCAATGTTTTAACCATATATTGAGCTTCTTTTCTACTGCCAGTCAAGATTTTAGGTAAAATGTATATGAAATAGTATCTCAAAATAAATGCGCCTCGTTAAATCTGATGGTCAATCATGATGGAATTGATGGAAAAAGGCCTGAAAAAATATTTTCCAATGCTTGCATTGTGAATCCATCAACATGGCGTCATTTTGTGCCCTTCGATTTTGCAACCAACATGGCGTGAGTCAATTCATAGTTTTATTATGGTTTAATGATGACCCCAAAAAAAGCTACGATTTGACGTTTCTCTCGCAAGCCAACCAATTACACGCTAAGGTTGAGTTCCTCATTTCTGAGTTGTTAATCATTAGTACAGTAAATGAGGACAGACTTTTTGAATGAAAAGGGATTGGTTTTGAATGACCCGTGGAATAAATCATGAGTTGAAGTCAAATTTCGTTGTCTGACGCCATCTTGAAATCCAAGATGGCGGCTTCCGCTTAACTTTAAAATGGTGTAAATGACTTGAAATCGCATGAAACCCCAACAAAATGGGTATCGGGTGAAAGGGCTAAACGAGTAGAAGTTGAATTTCGCTATCAGACGCCATCGTGAAATCCAAGATGGCGGCATCCGCTCAACTTTTAATGCTTAATGCTGACAAAAAGTCGCATTAAAACACCACTATACGGGTATTGGGTGAAAGGGCTAAACTAGAAGTCGATTTTTTTCTTTCCGACGCCATCTTGAAATCCAAGATGGCAGCTTCCACTGAAATTAAAATATTGTTAATCAATGAAAATCGCTTGAACACAACTTTTTTCACGTAATACTACATTAAAACTACTATTTTAAGATAATTTAGATAATTTTAAATCACTTTTATTATTTTTTTATTATGTTTCTAATGCATTTAGCACTTTTCTTAATTTGTTTATAGTTTTTGATTTTTTTGCCATTTATGTAATTCTATTATTCCTATCATGCTATTATGTTTAAATTGTATTGGTCTTATTCTAGCGAAAACTATAAGGTTATGTTGTTTCTGATTACCGTCTGATTTAGGCATATGTGCCAAATTCAATGTTGCCAAAATCGAATGTTGCCAAAAACGAATGGGGTCTGTATTGTGGTGGTTTTTGTGGGATTTTCAGTCACTTACAGATTTTCAAAGAAACGCGAAAAGAGATATTTGACTTCTATCATTTAACCTTAGCACCCAATAGAATATATTTGGGAGTTTCATGCTATTTTCATTCGTTTACAGTATTTTTAAGTTCAGCTGAAGCCACCTTCTTGGATTTCAAGATAGCGACAGAATGCAAAAATAAACTTTTTATAGCTTATCCCAATTGACAAACACCCATATTTTGGAGGTTTCATGCGATATTCAATGATTTAGAGCATTTTTAAAGTTTATAGAAAGCTGCCATCTTGGATTTCAAGATGGCGTAAGATAGCGATATTCGACTTCTACTCGTTAAGCCCTTCCACCCACACCTGGGTTTCATGTCATTTTAAGTCATTTACTACATTTTAAAGTTTAGCGGAAGCCACCATCTTGGATTTCAAGATGGCGTCAGATAGCGAAATTCAACTTCTACCGGTTGATTTCTTTCAACTTATACCCCTATAATAAAGGTTTTATGCGATTTTCAGTCATTTACAGTATTTTCAAGTTGAGTGGTAACCGCCATCTTGGATTTAAGATGGCGACGGGCAACGAAATTTGACTTCTACTCGTTTATTACTTTCACCTAATAACCATATTGTGAAGGTTTCACGATATTTTCAGTAATTTACAGCTTTGAAAATAAAAGCGGAAGCCGCCATCTTGAATTAATGATGGCGTCAAGCAACAATTTTTTTTCCTACTATTTGGGCCCTTTCACTCAATTCTCATATTGTAAAGATATTCATACCACTTTCGGTGATTTCAAGTTTTCAAAGATGTATTTTTTTTAATTTTAACTCAAAACCAACACGCATAACTTACCAAAAATGTGTAAAAATGGGAGTTCCAATTCAAATATGTGCTATCTAATCTGAGCGTGTCCTGTTTTGACATCTTGATCGAGAACTGTCACTAAGTTTTATGGCGGTTTAATAATCAGGCACTGAGTGCTATTATAGGACATGCAAAAGAAAGCTTAGAGCAAACTTCTAGGTTTGTGTTTTATTATAGTTTAAAGAAAGCATTCACAACTCTTTCAAAATAACTAAAACAGCATGTTTAATAAAAGTTTTATTAGCGTTTTCAAAACCATCTAAAAACATATGGTCGAAAAAAAATTATAAGCATTCTGCATGACCATAATAAAACCGCCATAAAACGAGCTGCACAAACAAATGCCATAATTAAACCATAATAAAACTTCCTAATGCTAGTTGGCATAATCTGTGTTACTTGGGCTTCTTGATATTGAAAAAGCTTTTGACAGTGTTTGGCACAAAGGTTAAGTAGCTAAATTAGCTCGATTTGATTTTCCTGTATATCTCACTAAAATTATTCAAAATTATTTGACTAGCCGAACTGTGCAAGTAAGCTATCAAAATTCATGCTCTGAAAGGACACCCATTAGAGCTAGTGTCCCTCAGGGCAGTATACTTGGGCCAATTTTATACAATATTTTTACTTCTGGTCTTCCTGATGTACCAGAAGGAAGAGGTAGAAGATTATTTACTGATGATACTTTGCTTTCAGACAAAGGTTGAAATTTACGGGTAATACGCAGTAGATTGCAAAAAAATTTCAATTCCTATTTTTAAACTGTGACCCAAAGATGGGTCTTGACTCAAACATTCAGTCAGCGAAACTTTTTTTGTAAAGAAATGAATCCAACTTAGATGAAATTTCAGGGACTAGAAAGGGAAAATTGATGTTGAAAAACATGCGAAAAAAATTCGCCTTGTCTCCCGGTGAGACTTGAACCCACATCTTGCGCCTCTCCGGGGCCCATGTATTAACATTCTACTACAGGAGACCAACCTGGCGTATACGCCAGGTTGGTCTCCTGTAGTAGAATGTTAATACATGGGCCCCGGAGAGGCGCAAGATGTGGGTTCAAGTCTCACCGGGAGACAAGGCGAATTTTTTTCGCATGTTTTTCAACATCAATTTTCCCTTTCTAGTCCCTGAAATTTCATCTAAGTTGGATTCATTTCTTTACAAAAAAAATTTCAATTCCTTTTTGAATTACTTGAAAATGTGGAAAATTTCTCCTAACGCTTCTAGAACTCAACTTATTTCATTTCCCCATAGGCCAAGAGCAAATTTTTTAAAACCTAATGAAAATCATTCCATAACTTTCAATGGGGTTTCATCAGAATGGTCTGATCACGTGCAGTACATTTAATTCAATCTAAATGTCATAAATATACTAAATCTCTTTATTCTCTCATCAACGGGAAATCCAAATTGTGCCTGAGAAATAAGATGCTTATCTACAAACTGGTGTTCCGACCAGCGATAATGTATGCAGTTTCGATTTGGTCTAGCTGCTGCGCGACGAAGAAAAAAGCCATGCAGAGGATTCAGAACAAAGTTCTGAAAATGATTTTGCGGCTTCCACCTTGGCACAGCACCAAAGATCTTCATCGGATTGCGGGCATTGAATCGATCGAAGAGATGGCCTACAAAATCACCTCTAACTTCAGAGGAAAATCGATGCAGTCTTCCATCGCAGAGATTCGCTCTCTCTACAATTAGTTTAATTTTAGGATAGATTTTAGCTTTAAGTTTAAAATATTTTTGCTATTACTGGATGTTCTCCTAGATAAAAATTCTTGATTGTGCTCAGCAAATTTAAGTCTTATAAATAAATTTTTATTATCAAGTTAACTATAGGGCTCTAAACAGTTCATTATTGAACTGAAGCTACTTTGAAGTTCGTTTAGATGGCTGTAGAGAACGCTATTCAGCTTTTAAGAGAATGTCAAGAAACTTCTATGCGACGAAAAAAAACCCAAATAACAGATTGCTCTTACAACCAGATGACAGACTGCAAGCCTGCCGATCTATCTAAGTTTATATCATTGATATTAATGTTTACTTTTTACAGATTTTATAACAAATATGCTACTTACGCTATGAGAATTGAACCGCTGCTCTCCAGGTTGCTATGAATTTCACCACCCTCTCGTCCAAACCAGCAAAAGTCTCTAGAGCTGTGTATAAAGAAGTATTTAAACTTAACTTTATGAAATGTTTAATGTCATGAGTTAAACTTATTAAACGAAATGAAAAAGTCGATAACATTTTTTTTCCTATTTTAAAGGGCTTTCCTCAGATTCAATAAGTAAATGACCCATTCCAGCGTGACGTCACAACGTTTGCAAAAAAAATTTTTTGGTATATTGTATGTAAGTTTTACAGGTCATATCACACATTGTTAAAAATTGTACATTATAAGGTCAAAATTTAATTCTCTACAATTTGAAACCAAAAGTATTTGTCTAGAATAAATAGTTAACAAAATATAAGCAAAAGGAATCGTGACGTCACAACGCGCCTCTTTTCCCAGTTTTCAGTTTTTTTTACAACGCCGCAATTTTCTGCTCTTCTATTTAATCAAATTTTATGAAAATTTCAGGAAAGTATCGATTCATTACAACCAACAAATAGCTGTTTTTGATTTTTTCAAATTTTGATTTCAATTTATTTTAGAGCGATTCAGTTTCGTGACGTCACAACGCACCATTTTTTTAAAGCAGGGTTTTGCAAAGCACTCATTTTGGTGGTTTTGTGCCAACGTAAGAACTTATACTACACATATAATATACGGCGTATTACAGGACACGACACTTAACGTTCTTACTAACATAAAAGGATTTTAAATTACCTTTTTTGTCGACCGGTTTCGGGCTCGATGTTGCCCATCTACAGGACGATGTCCGACTGGTTACTAAAAGGAAAAACACTAACACAGCTTCATACTACTGCATAGTATTCGTCGAAGGATGGTCAAATCATTTTTGCAAAGCGTTGTGACGTCACGAAATTTGATGGTTAGCTACATGAAATAAATCAAAATATAATCTTAAAATTAATGCTTGATTTACTTAAAATGCTTAAAAACTTAATAAATAATGTGATTTGGTGATGAAATCGATCCATTTATTCCCAAAAATTAAAAGGAATTTAATCTCAAAGGCACATATAAGCTGATAAGGTTTGCAACACTGCTCACATCAATTTTATTCGAAGTTTCTTTATGCGATCATGTGAATATTATTTAGGACAAAACTAAAACTAGGAATTATTTATTCGTAAAAGCTTTAAAATGTGTTTCTGAATCTTTTTAATCTTTAATTGCAAAAGAAAGTAAAAATAAATGATAATTTAAAAGCCTTCGATCTTTCTAAAGATAGTTAATCGACACTAGAGTGCCTAAATCAGCCATCTAATGAAAATCTTATAAGTTTCAAGCTTAAACAAATCCTAGGCCTAACACAAAGTCTAGTGCCAAATTTGGGGATTGGCCCACGGAAATAGAGGGTACAATAAGCCTGAAATTTGTATGGAATTATGAGAAATTGGGTTTGGAAGGACATTAAAACCAAGTTATGAAGTCCCAATCGGCTGATTTGTTTTAATTATAGTCATTCACAAAACTTTCATTATGACAAATAGTTTATCTCAAGATCCCATTTCGACAATGGTTTAGTTAAAAAGGTTTTTGAGTTTCAAAAATTAGCTTCTGATGAGTCAAATACAAAAAATACATGAATGATCGTTAATCGACGCTAACTTTGAACGTTATAGCTGTTTTATGATAACTCTAATCGAAACGCGTTCCTCAGATGAAATATTGTCATAATCAAAGCTTTGAAATACTCAAATTAAAAGAAAAATTGGTTGATAAAGACCTAAATTATTGACGAAAAACGGTTTTTTTTATCATGCCGAACAAAATCTACATAATTCCATACAAACTTCAGGTGCGTTGCGCAACCCCTTCCCTTAGAATAATCTGACCCAAATTTTGCATGAGACCTTGTGCATATTTGAATTTATTAAATTTTGTAATTCAGTTCAAAGTCTCTTTTGTGAGATTTTGTGTGAACACGGGGTTCGATTTAGATTTTCAAGTAACATTCTTTGAGGTGGAAATTTCAATAAAAGCAGTTTTCTATTAAAATAATTTAATTAATTTTATTAATTAATTTTCTATAAAAATCTTATGAATTTTTTAGTAAAAAAGTTAATCTATTAAGTATACCAGTTTACCAGATTTTTTGAATTTCATTACATTTATTTCATGGAACTTATTTTGTTTGAACATAATGCCAGAAAGAAATAGAAGCTACTAGCAGTGTTTTTCATTCTAACATAGATATATGAAGAACTTGATCTTTAACAAGATTTTTAATCAAATCACAGATAACTATCTGCTTTATGATTCACAAATGTTCTTTTACAAAATCGATGAGATTTCATTTGTTTGATACATAGTTTGTTTATTCTTGAATCAAGCGTTTTTAAGCGCTGTTTTATATGTTTTATGAGAAATGTTTAACAACAACTAAGTTAATGCAAAAAAAATAGTTTCTTCAAAAACTTTATAATAAAATTCGTTTATTGAAGCACATTGTTGTGTTGACCTTGTATTGAAGAAATACTTTCATAGTGTTGAAGTAAAAAGTCTTGAACGTTTTCGAAAAAAAGTAAATAGATTTTCGTGACGTCACAACGCATTCTTTACCCGGGTGCAACTCACAACCTGCTAAACCGATTTTCAATCTAAAAATTGCATTGAATTCCACTCAAAAAGTTTGAAGAGACCTCCAATTTTCGACAATATGTGAAATTTCAGTAAATCATAAATTTAAAAACAGTAGAATTTTCGTGACGTCACAACGCTTAAAAATAGATACCTTTATCAACGATTCTAGAGCGTAAACTTGCAGTAACTGTTATTTATCTTACATCATGCTTAAAAAATGGCTTTTCCACCATCATTTTTCAGTATTTTTTTTTGACATAACTAGATTTCTGACAAAGTTATGTTATAAATAAAGAATATTTGCAAAAATCAATTTAATTTCATACTAAAATTTTTAAATTTCAACGTTAACATACTCAATTCTAAAAAAAGGTAGCTGAAAATCTTTTAATGGAAAATGACACTAAAGAAATAACCTTTCTAACGCTATGTAATTTATATTTGGATAATGAAAAATAAAAATCGGTTCTCCAGTTGAGGTGTGCTTGGAATGAGTCAAATACAAAATTCATCATAAAATATTTATTAAAATAATCTGTTTTTCAACATTAACACACGATAAACACATGCACAGGCCACTCTTCAACATTTCCAAATAGTCTGAACCGCGCCCGGAAATATTTACCACACTTGTTTCCTGTTTGAACCGGATTTGGCAAAAACAGCGCTCGTTTTCGGAATTCCCCGGGGTAGGAAAGATGCATTGTGATAATGACGACCAGCTCGGTATTGTCTGGAAAATGTCTCTACCTCGTTTTTTTTTTCAATTGTGCCGAAATCGATGAACTTCGTGAACAGATCAGGAATATTGTTCCTTTTTTAAAGGTATCATTATTGCTTCGATTATGGTGTTTATAGTTGTAAAACTGCACAGCGCAAGCAAAAGCTATTTTTTTTGTTTTTGCTTCGTTTTCGTTTTTCTGCTGATGTAAACAATCAACATACGTGTTGACAGAAATATTTCACATATCGCTTGAAAGTTCCAAATAAGTTCTTCATAATACCTAGAAGGATCTTGGATGGTTCCTCAAGGTGTGATAAGCGAATGCTACAGCACTTCTTTAAAGAAGTTCCATTAAAAGCGCTAAGAAGTTCCGTTATCGATGTTTCAACCTTCCAAAAGGCGATGGAAGTTCCTGACTAACTTCTACGTGATATGAGTCACTTGAAGTTCCCGTAAAACATTTTCTCAGCCAAATGTGAACTTCGGAGTTCCATCTGTAAAAACGCGGCTTTTGGTTGCTTGTGAATGTAAGGATAAATTGATACAAATAAAGACATATTTAAAAAAAATCCAGGGGTTGACCGACGGATCTCGACATGTGAACAGCGGATATTGCGGTTTCATGTATCTGTCGGTGAGCCGTAGTATCTTTTTCGAGAAATTTATAATATCTACGGCTTATGTTCTTTCTTTCTTTGATATCTCATGTTTCTCTTACACTTCCCATCACCTTTGAAAATATTAAATAACAATACTGTTTAAAACGTTCTACTTAAAAAAGAGTCGGGTCTAAAGGATTTAATTTATTTTAAGTCGTCTGTGATAATACAAACAAAAAGTCCTTATGGTGTAGGGTTCCTTTTATTTCATATATTCGAATGCGATTTTATCGTGAGTCTTAACAAACAAAAATGAAAAGCATGCCAATAAGACATCTAGCTATCTCTATTTTGAGTCATATCATCTTCATGTGTGTATGAAACCACAGCTAGTTCTTTCTTTAGCAACTCGCTATCAATCCAATCCTTGAACTTGGCCACATCCGTGTAGGCAGCCGGAATACCTGGTCTGCCGCATCCAACGCCCCAGGAAACCATTCCAACCACATAGTAACGCTCATCCATATCCGTTGGAATTTTATAAATAATCGGAGCTCCGGCATCGCCTTTGCAAGTATCAACCTGAGGTTCTCCACCGGCGCAAATGAAACTTTCATGGAGTACGAAGCGTTGGTTTGCACTGGCCTGTCGCAATAAATTTTGACATTCGTATCGTTGTTGATATGGTAAATCAAAACTCTTCAGTATATGTTGATTGGTTTCACGTTTCACAGGAGTTGTGCCCCAACCAGTAGCTGCGACGTAACCATTATCGATCTCATAGTCCTGAGGTGGTAAACAAGCCGTATCGATATTGTAATCTAGATTGAATGCATCTTCCAAAAATAAAAGCGCTACGTTATTGACGAGTGAAGAGGGCTTGAAACCAGGATGAGTTTTAATGGAGCTGACTGATCGTTCTTGATCTGGAAAAGGCTCCTTGTTCGATCCAATGTCCCATTCGCCACCTCGGATGATCAGCCGTTTCGGGTTTGATCGGTAAGCTTTAACGCAGTCCGCCGTCGTCAATACAACTCGAGGATCAATCAGAGTTCCGGAACATTTGAGTTTGTTGGTTGGTGATGATTGTTCGAAGATGGCCATAACCCATGGATACTCCCCGTATTGTGATTCGCCATAAACGTTCCCGGTAGTTGAAAAGACGATGCCATTTGGATTGCGATAACCGCAGCCTCGCCATTTGTAGGGCTTTCTGGTTGATCGAGGTTTCAACACAGGGCAGCACACTAGTCCAATGCAATCATTTTCGCTGTCCTCAATTGCAGGGTGTTCGCATTCCGGGTAACATTTTCCATCTCCATTATGACAAGTCTAGGTTTAAAGGAAAATATCAGAATATTGGCATATTAACAGAAGAATATACTCTACTCAAATATCATAATGACCATAAAGTCCACTTAGGGGAGCTGGGGGCATAATGGCCACCTTAAGAAAAACGCTTATTTAACCTTAGAGAACAGCTGTAATATGTGAATTACATCATCGTTTCGTGTTCGGACTCTCAAATAGTCTATTGCCTAATTGGAAGAAACTTAAAAAAGTAGATAAAAACGTTTAAAAATGCACTTTAAAAATTTTTGCCGAAAGCTGAAAACCAGTCACTGTAGAGGCATAATTAGAAACCCCCCGAGGCAGTATGAGCACCATTAATGAAGGCATAATGAGCGTTTTCTGTCGGGGAATCTAGCAGCGAATTCGACTCGATGAAGTCAACTGTATAATAGAGCTAAAGCTTAACTTGCATCGTCTGACGATTTGGCCTATTGGTACGTCTCGGTGGTCGAGTGGTTAGCGTGGTTACACGGTAATCACTGTTCCACTGATGGCATGGGTTCGATTCCCATCTCGGTACTGGGTGTTAAATGTTAATCATAGTTGTCCACGTCATTTATTTAGTCTGTAGAGCCTAAATCGGCTAAGACGGTGTATGTCTTTTTTTTAGATGTCTGAGAGGCAATCAGTAGGCTCGAGTTCGATTCCTGGTCGGGGTGATTTTTTTTTCATTTATCATTCATGATCATGATTGCACTAAACGGTGAGGCGTAGATTCATCAAACAAAGCAATAACAAAATAATCTAGGTCTGTTTGTAGAATTCAAAGAATTAACACATGCTCATACATTATGTTTCTGGTGTTTTGTTTGACGGATGATGCTTTGATGCTATTAGCCTTATAATGCAACAATAAAAAAATCAATCATCAATGGTATGTGCAAAAAAAAATCCCCTCGAACAGGAATCGAACTCGAGCCTACTGATTACCTCCCCGACACCTTACCAATAGGCCAAATCGACAGACGAAACAAGTCAAGCTGTAGCTCTATTATTCAGTTGACTTCATCGAGTTGAGTTCGCTGCTAGATTATACAGCAGAAAATGCTCATTATGCCTTCATTGATAGTGCTCTGTTCGCCTCTAGTGAACAAATTAAAGTAAAAACGCGTTTTAAAATTGATTAAAGTGAAAAATCAAAAATTTTATGATGTTCAAAATTGAGAAACAATGTGTAGATCATGTTGCAGTGCGTACATTTCAGATCAAGATGATTTAAAGGTCATAAAAGCTTTTTTGGTGGTGCTAAAAATTTATAATATTTTCGTCACTTGAGAACCTAGCTGGTTATTATTTAATATTTCTGTAAATATGAAAAGGATATTTCTTTTTTGGTGAAAAATTAATACTATAGGTAGTACGAAACAAGTCCTTATGAAAATTTGTTTAAGAAAATACGTACTTATGTAGAAAAAAGGAGTGGTCATTATGCCCTGGGTGCTCGTTATGCCCTCATCTCCCCTACTTAAAAAAATTACAACTAAGAATTGCTTTATAAAAATCAAATCGACTAAACAACAAGTAAAACTCTTCAGAACCGTATAAAAAACTTTGAACAAAAAAAAATCCAGAATCTTCAGCACTTCACTAAACCCACAAATCAGACTCTACTCCAATAATTAACTCCTTTGTAGGTGGAATTATCGGTATAAGATTCTATGCCGGACCGGCATTAACAAGCTTTCTAATAACTGGCATCGTCCTTCCAGCTTTATTTCTTTCTTAAAAAAAAAGATATCCAATTTTCACTTTTATTCACTGCATCTTATTTAGAAAGACTCGATTCTCTAAACTCAAATTTTGTTTTTTTATCTCAAAACTTAAATTCGTAAGTATATTGATTGATTATTTGAATGTGCGCGTTCAGAGTTATATTGCCAAGAACAAGTTTTGAAAGTAACGACAAATTCAGTGATGCCTTAAATTACAGATTTTGCAAAAAAAACTGTACATTGCTCTAAATCAATGTGTTTTTGAGAAAAAAAATCCGGATTTTTTGTGATTTTATCCAAAAATTCTGTGATGGATTTTTTATATTGATCAAGAAAATCATAACTTCAGAAATCCATTTAAAATTCAAAAATTCTGCGAATATTTCAAAATTCTTTGTTCTGTCATCTGTGACACAGATTCTGTGATAAAAATTTGCTCAAAATTCTGTGAAATTACAGATTTTTCTGTGTTTTTGGCAGCTTGCTCTAAACGATTCATTCACAGAATATAGTTAACAATAAATTCCAGTTTGAATTACGATAAAATTTATTCATGCTAAATAATTATGGAAACATTAAAAATTTAGCTGAGTTGATAAAAAAAAAATTTCCAACCGATTTCCATGAGTTTGAGCTCATGTGTGAACATCAAACACTAGGGAATCGGATAGGTTTTCTATACCAGGCCACCAATTGAACCGTTAAGTATTATAAAATAGCTAAGTGTGCTTTGCTACACTTTGTAGAACTGAAGGAATTTGTGTGAAAAATATTTTGAATTTATGTTTATTAGTATATCGTTTTCAACTGGAATTTCAACATCAAGAACAATACAAATAACAGTTGAAAAGCGGCGAAATGATAGTGGTTTATTTTGGAAGCTAGTAGTTCCACTCAAGATCAGAGATGGTTCCACTCAAGATCATATTTTACTTTTAAAAACAACTCGATTAGTTGTTATTTTGATAGAAAAATTGTGACAAAAACCCAAATAATTCTTTTTCATAGGTTTTTCTACCATTTTATTCATTGAGAATCAGTTCATAACGGCCAAAAGTTACATAAATTGACGTTCAAAGTAGGCGTAGATTGGTGAAAATTGTGTACGTATGTTTTAAAAGCTTCTTATAACATTATTTCATTTCATAAATTTTAGCAATAATGACAAGGTAGTATGAGAATATCTTGACAATATGCGCTTTTAACAATTCGGTAAGATAAATAAATAATCATTGCATAGATCTTAGAAAAGTAAATGGTTCCGCTCAAGATCAGATGTCGAGATCAAAGATCGTTTAGCCTATGCATTATAAATGGCGCACGTGTTGCACAAAAAAAAGTCGAAAAATTTCTTCATTGGACTCTATCTCAAAACCACTTGACAGATCATCACAAAAATTTGCACATATAAACATTACACTACCAGGTAAGAGTTAAAGAAGCAAAGACCCGAGAGTCAAGCGTCAAGAGTCAAGAGTCAAGAGTCAAGAGTCAAGAGTCAAGAGTCAAGAGTCAAAAGTCAAGAGTCAAAAGTCTAAAGTCAAGAGTCAAGAGTCAAGAGTCAAGAGTCAAGAGTCAAGAGTCAAGAGTCAAGAGTCAAGAGTCAAGAGTCAAGAGTCAAGAGTCAAGAGTCAAGAGTCAAGAGTCAAGAGTCAAGAGTCAAGAGTCAAGAGTCAAGAGTCAAGAGTCAAGAGTCAAGAGTCAAAAGTCAAGAGTCAAAAGTCTAAAGTCAAGAGTCAAGAGTCAAGAGTCAAGAGTCAAGAGTCAAGAGTCAAGAGTCAAGAGTCATGAGTCAAGAGTCAAGAGTCAAGAGTCAAGAGTCAAGAGTCAAGAGTCAAGAGTCAAGAGTCAAGAGTCAAGAGTCAAGAGTCAAGAGTCAAGAGTCAAGAGTCAAGAGTCAAGAGTCAAGAGTCAAGAGTCAAGAGTCAAGAGTCAAGAGTCAAGAGTCAAGAGTCAAGAGTCAAGAGTCAAGAGTCAAGAGTCAAGAGTCAAGAGTCAAGAGTCAAGAGTCAAGAGTCAAGAGTCAAGAGTCAAGAGTTAAGAGTCAAGGGTCAAGAGTCAAGAGTCAAGAGTCTAAAGTCAAGAGCTAAGAGTCAAGAATCAAGAGTCAAGAGTCAAGAGCTAAGAGTCAAGAATCAAGTGTCAAAGAGTCAAAGAATCAAAGAGTCAAAGAGTAATAGAGTCAAGGTTTCAAAGGATCAAAGAGACACAGAGTCAAAAATTCAAAAGCAGGGCCTAGCTATTTAAGATCAGATTTCCGGCCAAAAGTTTTTTTGTTGGCAAGTCCCGCCTGGATGATCTGGAGAATTTTCAATAGCAAAAGTCCCTTGAAGTCCTTCCTAGTCTTTGAAACTTACCTGTCCCGTCTCTGAACTTTTTGGGCCTCCAGATGGTTTAGTGGGCTTAGCGGGATTGGGTTTTGGTTTACCAACGGCACAGCATTTCAAACCACCACATTCATTCGTCTTGTCCACGTATTTTGTTCCGCGACATTTGGGTACGCAAATGCCATCATTATTCTTACATGCCTGAAATTCAAAGCAAAAATCAGGTAATGTTAGCAGGTAGATCAAACTTTTCATATCGATTAAAAGATTGAATAGCGTCATAAGTAATCAGAGTCAGCTGATTTTATAATTTCAAACAATTCTCTGTCGTCCAGGATACAAAAAATCTTAACTTACCTTTCCAGTGTTTGGATTTGAAAGCGATTCGTCATCCATACAACAAATATGGCGAGGATTTTCGCATTGAAAACTTCTGAGGTCGATCAGCAAAGAATTCCTACACTGATCTCCCGAAGTACATCGTCCTCCAATAGAAGCACATCCATCAGAGTCATCGTCCATGCAACAAACCTGACCAGGACTATCACACTGAGAAGTGCTGGGGTCAGTCGGAGCCGGATTTATGCATTGCGATCGCGAAACGCAACTTCCGCCTGTGTTACTGCACGTATTCGGATTGGAATTGTCGTCCAGACAACAAACATGACTAGGACTGTCACATTGACTATATGATCTGAGGCTGTATGCAACAGGATTCGTACATTTTGATCTTAAAACACAACGTCCTCCTGTACTGCCGCATGCATCTACTTCAGGCTCGTCGTTGTTTCTCAGCTTATTCTTTGGACAGCACATGTTAGTGTATCCAGTACATTCTAAGCCCATTCTGAGGTCCACCAAACTGCTTCTTTCTCTAGTCATCGAGCATTGATCCGGATGGACACAAAATCCACGACCGAAATCGCAAGTTTTGGATTGACCATCGTAAGATCCTGTTGTAGAAGGAACCTGCGAATGTTCGAAAACAAAAATTTAGTATTAAGAGCAGATGTTGGAAAGTATGAGTTCATTAATATTATAGAGGAGAGTGGGGATACTTGATCCCCTTTTCATATTTTCACCATATCTTTTTAGAAAAATTTAGCAACTCGCCGTCTTTGACATTTTCTGACAGCTTGTAACTTAAAGTTTCTATGCTCCAAAAATTAGAACGATACTTGAAACCGTTGATGAACTAGAAGC
The DNA here is from genome assembly GCF_029784155.1 of Uranotaenia lowii. Taxonomy (NCBI): domain Eukaryota; kingdom Metazoa; phylum Arthropoda; class Insecta; order Diptera; family Culicidae; genus Uranotaenia; species Uranotaenia lowii. The sequence goes on along the minus strand of NC_073692.1, from coordinate 272,977,193 downwards.
ATTTTCTAGGGAGTAAAAAAATTGCGATTTTTCTGAAGTTAGGGGAGACTTGATCCCTTATTGAAGGAGACTTGGTCTTTTATTCAGGAAGCCCTAATCCTTGTATAAAAATCAAACAAAACTCCAATATAGAATGTTAATTGACTTTTTTTGTTCATGTTTGTTCTCATTTCACAATTTATAGCAGACATAAGAAGAAAATTCTATAACTTTGTCTCAACGCTAATAATATTGCATACTTAAAGGCGCTATTTTTTATAATTAAGAGAATTTTTTTTTCTCTTTTCTTCAGACAATTGTTTGATAAATATTAGTTTTTGGATCAATATTAATAATTTCGTAATCAGCAATCATAACGATCAATTCAGAAGAAGAATATGCCGTTTGGAAGGGGGATCAATTGTACCCAACTCTAGGGGATCAATTGTACCCATAATCAACATTTTAGAAAACTTTTTCTGAAAAAAGTTGAAAGTTTTCCATTGCTTTGAAAATATGGCATTATGAAGTTCATTTTACGCTCGAACGATTGATACATTGGAACAAATATTTTTTTCATAATTTTCCCATGTAAGGAACATTTTAAAGTGATGAAAAAAGATCTTCAAGTTACATTTTGTGAAATTTTTCAAACAAAGTTCAATTACTCTAACAATTATTTTGTTAAAAATTATTAAACTACAAGCATTGTTATTTTGCTCATTTTGGCACATTTTTCTAGAACATTTGATCTTTGTAAGACATTCCAGTTTCGAGATACAGCTAAGGAATCAAGTATCCCCAAGGATCAAGTATCCTCATTCTCCCCTACCTATCACCAAGGTTGCCGAAATCACAGAAAAATCTATAACTTCACAGAATTTCGAGCCAAATGTCATCACAGAATCTGTGTCACAGAACATAGAATTTTTGGAATATTCACAGATTTCACAAAATATTAAAAGCTTGGACGTTTTTTCAAAATTAATATTTTAAGTCAATTCAAATTTTGGATAGTTATCTTTGTATTGGAAAAATATGATAGAATTGATATTTTCATTAAAAAAAAATGTAAAAGAGATGCAATTTGACATGACTTTCGAATGGAATTAATGGAAAAAGCATCACAGAAAATCGTCACAGAATTTTTGGGAAAAATCATAGAAAGTCAGAATTTTTTTTCGTCAAAACACAGCTTTTGTTTCGGCAACCTTGCCTATCATACCGGAGAAGAGAATGTAAAAATACAATCATGAAAGAACATGGCTAGATTAGTAAACTTACCCTTCCACCTTTCGTAGTTGAAACGTAGCCGTTGTCCAGGCAACAAACATGATTATAATTGTCGCATGCATGTTGAGTTCTTAGATTGAACTCAACAGGATTTCTGCATAGCGAACTCAAAACGCATCGTCCTCCCGTACTACTGCATCCATCTGAAGCAGGTCTGTCTTGCGTTTTTAATTGACTCTTTGGGCAGCACATGTTTTTGTTTCGAGGACATTCCGACCCTATTTTGGATATTAACAGTCCTCTTCCATCTGTATTCACCCGGCACTGATCAGGGCTCACACAAACGCCTTTGCTTTGATCGCAAGGAATAAACTGCTCTTCAACAATTTCTACGATGGAAGTATCGGTAGAATATTCCTCTGATGAGTTGTCCTGTAAAGAATCCAACATTTTTAGTTTAAACATCAAACTAGGAAGAAATCATTAACTCGGATATTAAATTACCTCAATAATATTTTCATTCGGACAACATTTCAATCCACTCCAATTGCAATCTGTGATGTTCCTAAATCTGCCGAAATTTCGACAATTTGCGTCTGGGACGCACTTTCCTCGTCTGGCAGCACATGTCTGTCGAAAGGAAAAGATCATAATTGTGACGCCAATGAAGTAAAATTCCAAGATTTTCCCCAAACAACAAGTTAAGATATTGCTAAAATAATTTAGGAACTGTTCTCGGTAAATATTGATTTCTCTGTTTAGCTTCGATACTGTAAAATGGGGAGATATATTTGTAGTGAATTTTCTTTCACGATTCGATTTTATTAAATCTTAAATTAAACTTTAACACTTCTCGACTACTCAATTTCAAATGCGTCTTTACGCGATGAGAATTGATTTCTGAATCCCGATATGTCGCACATTTCATCGCTATATCCCGCAGAGAACCTCTCGGATATTCGTGCTTTTCTCGCTCTCTCTTCTGTACGAATCGTTCAGATATGTGTGCGTTCATGCAATTTAGCAACACTGATCATAATGCATATTTTATTATTAAATGAATGTGTTGTTATATTTTATTTAGCTCTATCTCCTACAATATTGTCGACTGATTCTTGAATTTCCCAAACCGTAGGGTCTTAACAGCTTCGTTATGCTTCGAAACTAATCCATTATTTGTTGGAGAATTCTTAAATAACGTTTACATGGGAAAAATCAACATCAATTTTGTTTCTTCTTTAATGGTTTTGGTGCCAGTTTATAAATTCTTTAAAGGAAATTTCCCGCTGAGCAGCTTTATCGAAGGCCGTAACTTCATATCTTATTAGACAAAAAAAATTATTAGCTGTTCAATAGAGCTATGTTTTTTGGGATTGACAAACAATCAATTCAATTGACATCACTGCTGAAAATTTCTTTTAAAGAATATAGAAATTGACACATACAAACCTTAAAGTCGAATTTTACTCATGTAAACGTTACTTAAAAATTCTGCAAAAACCATGGATAAATTTAAAACCAAAACAAAGCTTTTAAGACTACAGCGTTCGAGAAATTCAATAATGACCCCAAATCAACTCAGTCTAGTGATATGGATGAAAAAATGCAATAATCATTTCAAATAATTTTTTTTTGCAAAGCGTTACGAGTTTCTCACTATTTTTAAGGTAAAACAATATTTTAATTTATTGCTAAGATCTCAGTATGTTGTGTAAAGTTAGTTTTTATTCTATTCTTTTAATTATTTATGGTATTATTTTCTATATCCTTCAATTTCATACCTCAATGAACGAGACTTGTAAATACGAATAAAGGGGTTTAGCCAGTTCTGAAAATTTGGTACAGTGTACTTACAATCAACACAACATTGACTTAAAGAAAACGTTGATCAATCAAAGCTTTATGATAAGGTTTGAGAAATGGAGCAAAGAGGTCATTATTACGTCTAATTGTATTTGAATAATTTTTAGATCAATCTGTGACAAATATATCAAACAACCCAACAACAAAAACCTAACAGGCTAATCCATACTTTCCAAATTTACAGGCATATGTTTTCGAGAGTGATTTTATTAACATTCTTATCAAGCAGAAAAATAACTTACCGTTCTTTTTGAACAACACTTCATCATATAATCTAAACAAACATCGGCACTCCGTAAGTCAACTAATTCCGAGCCATCAATGTTGATTTTGCCATCCGTACAAAGGTAGGAATATACACATATCCCTTTTTCATTTAGATTAAGATCGCACTCCTGAAAAGATAATTTTAGAATTTTACAGAAGGATGTAAATTTCTAAATCACAAAACAACACTTACTATATCTTCATTATCAGGATATAACTCAACGGAACAAACGCTGTGTAGTAGCAAGAGAAACGCAATCCCTGAACTTAGTACGGCGCTATAATTTAAGGAAACCATCTCTTCAATCTTCTACCACTGTTAGTTTCCAATTTCAGAATGAAGTGAATCCTATGAGATGATGATGGCTCGAGATTATCGCTGCATGTTTCTGGACTTCCCCGCGATAATTCCAAACAAGCGTTACATTTTGTGGCGTTAATCAGAGTGGGAAAAGTATTGTTGGCTTTTTCATAAGATTAACCATAAAAAAGTATATTTTCTTCTCCCAACTTTTTTTTTGCAGCGTAGCGTAGCCGATAGAGCTAAAAAGCGCCAATGTGGTCTAGCGGAGATGCTGGCGCTAGTCTGGTTTTGGTATGCCAGGCGTACTGGGTTCCATTCCTGGTATCAGCAAGAAAACTTTTGGGTTCGAATCCCATAAGTGGCCGACAGGTAAGATGTGTTTCCTCTTATAAATGACTATATAATAAGAATGTTCTCTCAGAAACTGCGGTGAATCCGTGCACCAACGATGGATAACCAACATAAATACAACATACTTAGCGTAGCCGATAAAGCTAAATATCTCCAAGCTCGGTAATTGAAAGCTGTAAGTTTTTCTGTATGTTTTTTTTTCTGAGACAACTCCCTTGTAAGGACATTGAACCTTATTTAAGTTCAATTATAGCAAAACTATGGCTTATGGATGCTGAAAACTTCGGTAATTTTAATAAAGGGTGATACGGTCAAAATTTGGTCAAGAGAAAACGCGTGTAAATCGATGAAATCGTTTATTTAAAAATCAAATTAAATTTCTTTTTCAAGTTGAATTAGTATAAGATTCAGGAAAAATATTCAGTTAGGCTTTCACTTTTCCAAATCCAAATTGCCGGGCCTTACGTTAACCCCTGCCATCAGATTTTGTACAGCCACCTTGTCCACCTTCTTTGCCGCAGAAAGCCAGTTTGCCTTGAACTGCTGCTCGTCCTCAGCAGTTTTTTGGTCTTCTTTAGGATCCGTTTGCCAATAGCCTAGTATTTCTCAATTGGGCGGAGCTCTGGCGTGTTGGGAGGGTTCTTGTCCTTGGGAACCACCTGCACGTTGTTGGCGGCGTACCACTCCATGGCCTTTTTACCGTAATGGCAAGATGCCAAATCCGGCCAAAACAGTACGGAACAACCAAGTTTCTTCAGGAAAGGCAGCAGACGTTTATTCAAACACTCTTTCACGTAAATTTCTTGGTTGACAGTCCCGAAAGCTATGAAAATGCTGCTTTTCAAGCCACAGGTACAGATGGCTTGCCAAACCAGATATTTCTTCGTGAACTTTAACAGTTTCTTGTGCTTGAAAATATCTGCTACCTTTCCCCTTCCTTTTGCCGTATAAAACTCCTGTCCCAGAAGCTGCTTGTAGTCGGCTTTGACGTAGGTTTCGTCGTCCATTACTGTGCAACTTAGATAATCACTCGAGATCACCCACCGCACTATGCTCTATCGCCGATCGACCATGGTGGCCCACCTAACCGACTGCTGCGTCAAGACTGGACGTTACTTGAGCCTGTGCTCAGAGAATGTGTCATCACACTCACACGTCCGTTCGTGCCCCACACATCTTCCTTTCTCTCAGAAAAAAAAAATCAGTTTCAACATGTTTTATTTAAATAATCCATTTTTAACTCATGTGAACCCGCTTGAAACAACATATCTACCATGTGTTCTTTTTACTATTGACCATTTGCATCTCTAGCAAAACTCAGAGGGCATTACTATCGTCAAGATGATCTGATGGATTTAAATATCAACTCTGCTAGTAAACACCAGTTGGCGCTGTGAAGTCGCCACTTCCTCTCTCTCCAGAAGAGAAAACCAAAGAATGTTGATGATTTTACCCACACGTGTTTGCAGCTTTATTGATACGCATAAACGCTCTCGTTTCTCATTCGTACTTTTAGCAACGCTCCGATGTGCCCTTTCCGAAAAAAATATTTGAACGCCGATGAGCAGCGTTGTCACATTCAAAACTGTGCTTGTAATAAAAGAATGTTCCTCATTTGTACCATATAGACAAACATCTGTACCAAACAATGTTGAAGATGACAATTGGAAGTCAAAGAAATATCTGTATTTTCTTAAGTATCAGTGCTCTAAAACTATCAGTTCCCGAACAAAATGATCTTCTTAAAGTATTTTTAAGTTCGAAAACATGATGGTAACTATACACATTAATATTTTCATCTGAAGCTGGATCTGATGCGATGTCTTGCAGTTCAAGTATATGTATAAGGCTAACCAAAACGTTAACCAAATGACAAATAAACAACACGTGCTTAATCTTTACTTTTTGCAACCATGCTTGTAAGACGGGAATTTGTTTCTCTCGCTGCAATTCTAACTGGGAGAAATCCCACACCGATCCATATCACCACGAAACAGTCTTCAATAACTGCCCCGCATGACTCTTACATATTTTGTTTCGATAGAGTTTGCGCCAGGCTTTCCAGATGTTTTTTTTAACCATTTACTCATAAGTTACCATTTATTTTCAACGAAAGAAACTCATTTAGGTATATTTTATCTATATCTTGTAAAATTCCTTCTTTCCCCTTCATTTAGTGTTCGAAAGACAACTATCCTGTGTTGCTACGCTTTATCTGAACTCTTTACCTCTTATCTCTTTCACATTTTCTTTACTTTCACTTTTTTTTCGTCTCTTTTTTTACGCCTCATCCTTTTTAAATCCTTCTTCAATTCTAAGACAAACTATATACTTTTCTATTATTCCTCATCATGAGTTTTGCTCTCATTAAACCTTATTAAAATATTTTTTAAATTAATTTTCTATTCTTATGTATTAATAGCATGATTTTTCAAATAAAGCTGCTTGCCTTTCCCGGCTCTTCGCGTTCTCTTCCGCAATAATGGTTCACTTTATCTTCTTTGTCCTCAAATTTATCTATATGTAATGCTTTTCTTTTGCTCGTTTTGAACTTTTCTATCAAGCTCCACTTTTTCATTTTTATTCGCATTAGACGCTTTATTTTAGGTCTCTCTAGTGCTACAGTTTATATCTCTTTTAAGTTTTACTTCCCTTTCATAATTTTGTCTGATAACCACGTGGCATATTCCATTTTCACACACTTGATTATTTTATATCACGTGTTTAGATGTATGAAGATCTTCACTGCCACTCAACGCTTGCCAGGTTCTTTTTTTATGCTTCAATAACACTACATTTTATCAAAATTACACATAACTTTTTCTTTTTCCTACATACTTGGCTTATTCAGGCTTCATTTTTATTTTTTTTTGTGCTCAAGTTATACTTTGCTATATCTTATGCTTAAATAATTACTTGAGACTCGGACTAATGTTTCGAATTCTCTCTTTCTTTTACACGCTTACAAAAGAGCTGATGTGAGAAGGCGCTACTCAGGTTCCATTTTCCCCTCCTTCACTTTTTTCGCTCTCATACTCTTTACTTTAATTTTATCCATTCTATCTCACGCTTGCATAACTTTTTTGCTTTGCTTTTTCTCATTCTAGTGCATTTCACCTACTCTCTTACTCACTACTAACTATTTCAAACCTCCAAGCTTTTCTTTTTCTGTTTTACTTTAACAGTTCTCGCTCAAGTCACTGTACTTCAATACGGTCCTTCTTCCATGCAATTATTTGGCTGTCTTCTCAACTCGCTGCTTCACTTTGCGGTCCTCTCAACACGCATTTATTTGGTTGTTCTCTCAACTAGCCATTTCTCTTTTACAGCTATCCTTTCAACTTGCTGTTTCTCTTTGCGGTCCTCCCAACGCGCGTTTATTTGTCTGCCTCTCAACTAACCATTTTACTTTCACAGCTGTCCTCTAAACTCGCTGTTTCTCTATGCGGTCCTCCCAACACGCATTTATTTGGCTGTCCTCTCAACTCGCCATTTCTCTTAATCAGCTGTCCTCTCAACACGCTGTTTCTCTATGCGGTCCTCCCAACGCGCATTTATTTGGCTGTCCTCTCAACTCGCCATTTCTCTCATACAGCTGTCCTCTCAACTCGCTGTCTCTCTATGCGGTCCTCCCAACACGCATTTATTTGGCTGTCCTCTCAACTCGCCATTTTTCCTTAACAGCTGTCCTCTCAACACGCTGAATATCTATGCGGTCCTCCCAACTCGCATGATAAGGCTGTCCTCTCAACTCGCCTTTTTTCTTAAATTATTTGAATTTTTTTTAACGTAAGTATCATGAATATTAAAATAATATTCAAAAAAAATACCTCACTCTGGCAGCACTGGACTTTTTCGCTCCCAAGTTAACAAAAACACGTGTTTTCTCTCTGGTGGGTGATCTCAAAAGAAGGCTCTGTTTTGTATAGGGAAACAAAAAATGTCACTTCAAAACACTTTTTCACTTTGCAATGTGTTATCCCAAGCAACACGGTCCTGTATCGGTCGCCAAATGTGCAACTTAGATAATCACTCGAGATCACCCACCGCACTATGCTCTATCGCCGATCGACCATGGTGGCCCACCTAACCGACTGCTGCGTCAAGACTGGACGTTACTTGAGCCTGTGCTCAGAGAATGTGTCATCACACTCACACGTCCGTTCGTGCCCCACACAATTACCAAGCAGCCAAAATTCGTCAGCATAGTCGTGTAAAGCCGCGCTTTGGCCGTCGTATTTTGTTTATCATCGCGATTTGGAGCCACTACTTTCTTGTAAGTCGATAGTCCGGCTCGTTTTTTAGCTCGATGCACGGTTGTAGACGATACACCCAGCTTATTTGCGGCATCTCGGAGAGAGAGGTTAGGGTTTCGCTTGAAACTACCGGCAGCTCTCTCTGTCGTCTCAGCGGCTTCCGGTTTTCGATTTCCCCCCGATCCAGACATCCTGGCTGTCGACAAACGTTCCCCAAACACTTTAATTACATTTGTAACGGTTGATTTGCAACTTTTAGCGATTTTGCCAGCTTTGCGTGCGAGTAGCTTGAATTTTCGCGATGCGCGAGCAAAATTTTGATACGCTGCTCTCCTTCCTTGGACGGCATTTTGACAACTGAAGAGTGAATTCCAAAATCAAAATAGGAGCAACATTCTACACACACACACCTTCAAAATGAGGGGTGTTAAGGTTTTTTAAATGCAAAATTGAAAGAAATACGTCAAGTTGATATTGACCAAATTTTGACCGTATCACCCTTTATTCGGTGTTGAGATGTTCCGAATAGTGGTATTCGGCCGTTCGCCGAATTAATTGACCTTTTCAGCTATTCAGCCAAACGGTCCAATATTCTGTTGAGTTTTTAATAAAAAACAAAAGCTTATATTTCAATTTCGTTCTATTTCTTCCATCTAAAGCCACTCATATTTTTCAGTTGATTATTTTCAACCAGATGGTATCACCAGATGATTTATTACAAGGTCTTTTCCAAGAAAGGGTCTCTCTGATTTTCGAAGTGTCACCAATAACTGAAAGGACGTCAGATGTCCGTCGAAACAGGTACAAGGTAATTCGATATTGATTATTTGAATTAGATGAAATTCAAATTTGAGCAAGATATCTTAAAAATAGTCGTTGTTCCGTTTCTGTCAATCTGCCAGCACGGAAGAAGTCGACAAAACAAGGCGTGTAAAGCTTCAGGTGTGTTCTTATACCAATGCACGGAATCGTCCATCTTGTGACAGGTAATCGTAATCGTAGGCATGGTATGCGAACAATTCGCTGTCAAAAAGCGCTCCGTCTCCACCCCCCACCAATGAGAAACTTTTGGTACCCCTTGCCTATTTTTCCTCAATATGCAACCACCCGTAGCTGGAGGCACTCTGCGACAAAAAATGACCGTTGAAAAATACTATCAACCAGGGCCGTAGGAAAAAATCGTAGGGGAGGGGCATGGTGACTGATTTTTACCTAAAATTTTTTGCTCAACAACGTAGGTACGAATAAAAAAAACTATATTTCAATACTGATGTTATGAAATCGCTTGGTACATCTTTGTACCTGAAAATAATCACATTTTCGTAGGTGATGGAAAGAATTAGAGAAACATGAGCGGAGATTGCAAGTCCTGCCGGTGAGCCCTTGTATCTTTTTCGAAAAATTCATGATATTTACGGCTTATGTTCTTTCGTTCTTTGATAGCTCATGTTTCTCTAATTCTTTCCATCACCTACGAAAATGAAACTATATTTGTTACTTTATGATTATTCATTTTTAAGTTCTCATTCAAAGTTTTTGTATAAAATCGTAACTTTATAAATGTGGTCCTTAGCCTAAAGCATAGATGGCCAACATTTTCAGATGTCGGGCCAAATTTTAGTAATGTGATTTGTCTGCGGGCCAATAAATTCTTGTCAGCATTTTTTTTCCTTTTTACTTTTAAGGAATGTTTTCAATATATTCAGTTCAGTAAAATTTAGAAAAACGCATTTTAAAGTTGTTAAAATATTCCAGAGTTTGAAAGGAACTGACTCGTTTCCATACTTTAATTTGATATGTTAATGATATGTTGGTAAAACGACTATAATCGAAACAAAAAAAAAAAAAAAAAAATTAATGATATGTATTCATAAAAAAATATTTATGCTGTAATTTAAACACAAAAAATAATTAAATATCAATGAATAGCAAACATTTTTAAAGTACTCAATAAACAATATTTGATAGAAATTAGCAAAATAGTAAGGGAATAAATTAACAATTTCAATATTATTTTTCTTTTAATTTGATAAGCCTTAACTTATCTTAGACTTAAAATAACTGTTTCTAACTGGTTCAGTTGTGTTATTCAAATTAATAGGATATTGTTTTGCTGAATCAATAATTATCCTGATTTATCCTGATTTCAAATGAAAAAGATCCACAACCCTATTTTGAAATTTTGATAATTTTAAACCTTTTCCGAGCCACATCACAAAAGCAAAAATTTTGGGTTCTGGAAATTTGTCCAGAGCTACACAAAAAAGTTAATAGCTAAAAACATAATCTTGAAAACTATGCAGGAAAGAAGTCTTTCAGTAAGGATTTTTTTTTTCAAAGATGTGAAAATGTTCTCATATGGTTTTAAGTAAATATTAAGCCTGAATGATTTTAAACCGAGTTTCGTCCAGATCAATTTAACTACACTTCTGCGATTAAACTTCTATTAACTTTCAAAAATTCTGATGAAAATTAATCTACACAGCAAATTTTTTTTTGCTGGAAACCAGCAAAATTTTGCTGGTTTTTGTCCCACTGACTTTCCAGCAAAATTTTCAGCAATATCGATTGCTGGAAAAATCAGCAAACATCAATGCTGGTTTCCAGCAATTCAAATTGCTGGAAATCAGCAATCCAGATTGCTGGAAACCAGTTATTTCTATCAAAGCATTCGGCTGTATTTGGTATCAAATTTATATTTCAATTCAAATTTAAATATTGAAACTGGCTGTGCACATGATAAGTAATAAACAACATTTGTTTTCTTCCATTTTTTTTTATTTAAAATTAAATGAATTAGCAGAGATATATGTTTTGTCAATATACCAACACCGCCTCCGGGGTGGCAGCTTTGTGCCAATGTGATAATCATCCGCCACCTGAAATAGAGATTTTATTAATACCTTTAATGAATCTAATAAATCCATTTTCCAATACAAACTCACCCTTGACTTGATGTCTGGTTGCTAGAATATAAAGGAAAATAAAAAAATAGTATTAACATAAACAAAATTCGTGAAAAAGAGTCTCACCTTGCTTCAGCGTACGAAAACAAACAGACTCCAATTTGACAACTCGATTGCTGATTTTCCAGTAAACTAGACCAATTGCTGCAAAGTCCAGCAATTTGAAACCCGATTGCTGATTTTCCAGCAAAAATGACAAGGACACAACCGAATGCTGAAAAATCCAGCAATAAGAAAATCGATTGCTGGTTTCCAGCAAAAGTTTGGATTGCTGAACGTTTCCAGCAATTTTTTTTGCTGGAAACCGAGGCAAAAATTTACAGTGTATGCTTTTAAAGCATTATTTTATGATTATCCAATTGAGTTGAACCCAATTTTTTTTACATTCTTTGTAGGAATTCTTTTTATAAATTTGTAAGGAAATTTCGTAAAAATGACAATTTTCCTGGTTTTAGCTGAAATTTCCAGTTAGTTTTTTGATTTCCTGATGGAGGAATGACATTCCAAACTTTTACTTGAAAATTCCGATTCGGTAGGAACTTTTCATCAGCAACCCAAGTTAATGAAATGCAGGACACTTCAACTTGTCCGAATTCGTTTTATGAAGCTCTTCCAGACCAAACTGATTATATTTTTTTCTATAACTGGGTATCGCAGCAATTTTCGCGGTGTTCCATATTTGCAATAGTTTTGACGATAAGTTACGTCAACAGATAATTGTGTTCTGATGAAAAGCACACAATGTTTCTTGTGTAAAATTCATAAATCTAGTCCGAAGCTCAGCGTATTTTAGCATTTTGGCTATGTTTGACTCTTAATTTTATCTTTTGAATAAATTTGCACGTTCGCACTGATTTTCAAGTCCAATGAAGCGACTTTTTACTACTAGTTGCGAAATTATTTGATTCAAATTCTAAAAAGAAAGAATTTGAATGATTTTCAAAGATTTATTTTTATTTTTCAATTCACAAGAAGTTGAAATATAATGATCGCTCTCCGTTTTATAAGTATAATTCTTGTTTCATAAGATTGAAATTAATCAATGCTCCGCGGGCCACAAAATGATGTCGCGGGCCACGGTTTGGCCACCCATGGCCTAAAGGGTGAGTTAAATTTTTTTATGAAACAAAACATGGAATTTTGTTTCATCGATGGTTAAAATTTTTGAGTTTGTTTAAGAGTCTGGTAGATCAAAATTATTTGATTTGAGCATACATTAATTTCTTTTTAGGCTTGCCTTCTAAAAAACTTATTCTATGCTCAAATCAAACAGGCCCAATCTTCCAAACTCTTTTGCAAATTTCAAGATTCTAACCTTTGAATCAAATAAATAAAAAATTTCCAAAAATACAGTAAGGGATAAAAAATTTCAGATCAAATTTGCTTGATGCAAACTTGAACTAAATTAATGATTTTAACATGAAATTAGGTTTAATCTTAATTCTTTTTTTTTCAATTATTTATTTTTAATCTGTGTTGTGATTCTGAATTGAAATGTAAATTTAAAATGATGAACCTGAATCTGAGTTTTCAATTCTGAATCATCACTTAGAAGCTTAAAGTGTTGAAAGTTTGTGTTATAATAAAATTTGAGATTTTAGAATTTGAGTATAAAGCAAAATACTTCTTTTTTCACATTCCGAAAACTCTGTTCTAATTCTTATTTTAAATCAAACTTAAAAAAAAACAAATAGTGTTTAAAATTATTATTAACTATTTTTAAACTGTGACCCAAAGATGGGTCTTGACTCAAACATTCAGTCAGCGAAACTTTTTTTGTAGAGAAATGAATCCAACTTAGATGAAATTTCAGGGACTAGATAAGGGAAAATTGATGTTGAAAAACATGCGAAAAAAATTCGCCTTGTCTCCCGGTGAGACTTGAACCCACATCTTGCGCCTCTCCGGGGCCCATGTATTAACATTCTACTACAGGAGACCAACCTGGCGTATGAATATTATACTGGTTGAGTGTCGATGTCTATCGGAATGAAGGGAATAGTTCTCCCATGTGATCATAATCATTTTTCTTGGTCTATTTCTATTCCCATCTTTTCATCTTACGGTAGTTGGACTCATATTTGGATATTTTAGTCACGGCAAGATTTGCATTGCCTTCTCATATACTGCACGGGTTGTCAGTTATGATGAGAAATGATGCGTTTGCCGTATTTGGATATCCAACCAAATTCGGTGTTTGGCACCGCCTTATTTTCTATTTTTAAACTGTGACCCAAAGATGGGTCTTGACTCATCCAAATATGAGTCCAACTACCGTAAGATGAAAAGATGGGAATAGAAATAGACCAAGAAAAATGATTATGATCACATGGGAGAGCTATTCCCTTCATTCCGATAGACATCGACACTCAACCAGTATAATATTCATACGCCAGGTTGGTCTCCTGTAGTAGAATGTTAATACATGGGCCCCGGAGAGGCGCAAGATGTGGGTTCAAGTCTCACCGGGAGACAAGGCGAATTTTTTCGCATGTTTTTCAACATCAATTTTCCCTTATCTAGTCCCTGAAATTTCATCTAAGTTGGATTCATTTCTCTACAAAAAATTATTATTAACTTTTGTGTCCGAAATTTCTGGAGCAAGTTTAGAACAAATAATCATGAAAGGTACATATTTCCAAGTTTGCCTTGATTTTTGATGAGCAATACCTAGGTTCCGATCAAAATTGGCCGGTATTTCCTGGACTTGTTCGACAATTTGAGCAAATCGAATTTAACAACGACCATCGCATACAACGTTGTTTCGTTTTCATCCTGGCTTTTCCTATACACTGCCGGCCAAAAGTTTGGGATCACCCACTAAAAAACATGCAAATTTTGATCGTTCGTATCTCAGCCGTCTTAGGACATATTGAAAATCTTCTGATCTCATTTGAAAGATAATGAGCAATAGCTATCTCGGAGGTATTTTGCCCAAATATAATGTTTTAGTTTTGAACTTAAAACTTAACCTAAAGTTACAACATTTTCAAACAATCGCACTCAATATTCAAAGCCGATCATCTCGGGATAGGATGGACCAAATCTCAAAATTTGAGTGGCATTAGAATTCCTGTTCTTTACTTCTCAAAACACAATCAAAAAAATTTGAGAAAAAATTCAAGAATGTATTTTTAATTAATAAAATAGACACTTGAGTTATCGTCCAAAAGTTTGGGATCACCTCTTTGTATGGTGAGTTTGGGATCATTCTTATAAAAACATGCAAATTTGTTTTATTCATATCTTTCTCATCTAACATCGTATAACAGAGCTGAAGGGTTCATTTGGAAGCTTAGGAATTGTTGTTTTTTAATAAATTCATTCAAAAATTATATTTTGAAGTGATAACCATAAAAAATCACCTGAAATTAATTGTTTTTTTGAAAGTTCTCAGATTTTTTTTATCGTTCTCACCTTAAAATATAATTTTTGAATGAATTTATTAAAAAACAACAATTCCTAAGCTTCTAAATGAACCCTTCAGCTCTGCAATACGATGTTAGATGAGAAAGATATGAATAAAACAAATTTGCATGTTTTTATAAGAATGATCTCAAACTCACCATACAAAGAGGTGATCCCAAACTTTTGGACGATGACTCGAGTGTCTATTTTATTAATTAAAAATACATTCTTGAATTTTTTCTCAAATTTTTTAGATTGTGTTTTGAGAAGTAAAGAACAGGAATTCTAATGCCACTCAAATTTTGAGATTTGGTCCACCCTATCCCGAGATGATCGGCTTTGAATATTGAGTGCGACTTTTTGAAAATGTTATAACTTTAGGTTAAGTTTTAAGTTCAAAACTAAAACATTATATTTGGGCAAAATACCTCCGAGATAGCTATTGCTCATTATCTTTCAAATGAGATCAGAAGATTTTCAATATGTCCTAAGACGGCTGAGATATGAACGATCAAAATTTGCATGTTTTTAAGTGGGTGATCCCAAACTTTTGACCGGCAGTGTATGTGGATGACTTATTTTCGCATCATTTGCTTCTTTTATTTATCAAGTTTAAAAAAAAATAAACATAAAAACAAGCACCCGCAAATTGCATCGAAGGGGAACCTAAAGTTCATAACAAAAATATGCTCATACACTTATGATCTCTGTTTTGTCATGTTCTTTCACGTGAAAAAGAAATTTTTGATGAAACATCAATAAGTCACACAAACGCAACCAATTTGCAAATCCTAGCTTGTGGAGAACCGTGGGCCACAATTTTTGGCGTATCTTAAGCCACCTTTATTTTGGCGTTCTTATACAGATTCAGAACTTAAAATACGTTTTTCATATTATTAAAAATATTTTGTCCGTTTTTTTTTCAATGCGATAGAAGCGAACATAAGTTCTACATAAGTTTTTGGAACTATTCGATCAAACACTCTCCACTCTCTTTTTTGTTTCTTCATCTGAAATTGCTTTAAAACAATTAAATGAATTATGAAATTTCAGTTTTGGTTCAACTCATAAACTTTGCAGGTTATCTAGTAGAGATGTACCGAATATTCGGCCGACCGAATACCGCCAAAAAACCGTTAAGCCGAATATTCGGCTCACCGAATAGTTCAGCTAGGTATTCGGCCGAATATTTATTTTTTCAAATGTATACAAAAACTGACTTCTCAAATTTTTAAAATAATGTTGGATAATTTACAAAATATTGAAATTTTATGTTGAAAACCTTCCAAATCATCAAAATCTTATGGTATCAGTAAAACATTTTAGATGTATCCGTGTATTTTTCAATGTAGATAGCTTTATACTTTGATTTACGTATATTCCAAATCTACTTGATATATCCAGGCTTGCCCATAAACCAAATTAAGAATTCGAGAAAAGTTAAATCTGACCGGGATGGCCACATATTTTTTTTAACTTTCCGCATTTTAACCCGGTTTAATTGAAATTTTTTGTTAAATCAAATAAAAAAAAATCGAATGTCCCTTTAATTTTTTTTTAATTTTCTGTTACAAAACGATTTTTCAGAGTAAATTTATTCGTAAGATACGATTTGCATACTGCTGTTGTATTTCGATAAAAACTTTTAATTTTAAGTAATTTTATTTCTTTTTCCTCTTGTATGTTTAAGAATAATATCTAGTTTCTGTTCAGATTTTCCCTATTTTTCACATGTTTTTCAAAAAATCGTTCAGACCCGGAAGTGTAGAAAAGTGTCGTAGAAAGTATTGTATGCTTGAGGTCAGAGATCATCGTTCTTTTTGTCAATTATTTTATCTAGCAAAAATTAGACATTAATCTATTTTGTTATAAAAAATAGCTAATTCAAATGGCTTTACACTTGTTTCGACATGTTTTGTCCCAGATTTCAGTGGAATCCAATATTTTTTGTGATTAACGTCCTAGAACATAGGTCGACAACCTGCGACTCGCGAGCCTCATGCGGCTCTTTTGATGTAAAGCTGCGGCTCTTTAGTCAACTGCGCTAATATTGTACGTATTTTTGAATAAAATATTTATAAGATCGTGCTGAAGTCTTATGACCTGGCACACAAATTTTCATAGGTTCAGAAAAAAATTTTAAAATTGCATCCGCTGTACGAACAAGCGGAAAGGACCAAACGGTAAAATAGCATTTTTTAAGGCTAATTTTACAATTTTTTAGCTTTTTGCTGTTTTTGAAGCATCAGCATAGAAATCAAGAATTAGTTTACCATTAACTGTAAATGCAAAGAATACCTAACTGTTGTTTTAAAACATCAGAATTGAATTATAATCAAATTATTTATTTCCAAACGTTTGTATATTTTTGATTCAATCGAACACAAACACAGGAAAACCAAAGTTTATCATTTACAAAAAAGTAGTTTTTGGACAGACTCGCTGTTTTGTTATCAAACAACGTAAAATATTCTATTTTTCAAGCACTCATAATTACTTTTTGCCCTCTATGAAAATTGATCAGTTGAAATTTCCAGAATTTTATTGGAATTAATCAACCATTTCGATTCAATCATCGGTGGAAAAAATATTAATAAAAATAAAGCTAAAGTAAAATATAAAAATTTTGCTTTTCACTTCTGATTCTTGCAAATCTAAATTCAATATTTGAGTTCTAAATTTGGCTATCTAAACAGCTGCTATTTGAAAATAAACGAATCAAAACACGGAGAGAAAATGAAACTCCCTGCAGATTTTTCCTCGTGAAGATTATATGTTTCTTTATCAGCAAACATTCTTCATTTAAAATCAATTATAAAGAAAAAATCCTGTGGATGATTTTTTCACGAATAGAAATCAGTTTTTTTTCCAACTTCCAAATGAAATCAAGCTTTGCTTTATATTTGTGATCTTCAGCTGAAATTTTAAAATTACGTTACCAATAAACGTTATAAAACTCAATTTACCATCTAAATCGGAAATTGAATTTTCAATATTATTTCTAAATCCAAATTCTGAACCTTCATTCAAAAATTGAATTTTGAATCTGTTTCCGAAATTCAATACGCTTTCTAAATCTTAATTCAAATTCAGAATCAAAACATGAACCAAGATGTGAAATATATTCCAGAGCCCTCAGAAGCATGAATCTATAATTATAGATTGTTTTTTTTTTCATCCGACTTGAAAATCTAAATTTTCATATGAGTTTTGAATGAAGATCTGGTTCCGAGTATTCAGTTGTGGATGGCCATTTTAAAGCTTGGTTATACCTGAATTTAGCATAAGAATTAAGTTCAAGAATTTTTTATCCTAAAATAAAACAAATACTCAGGACGGTTTCTAATATTCTTTTTTTTCCAAATTATGAAAACGAACCTTTTAAATTTTGAAAATGCATATGACCCATTCCAGCGTGACGTCACAACGTTTGCAAAACATTTTTTTGGTATATTGTATGTACACTCAGCCGAAAAAAGAACGTTAAATTTACCTGGATTTTCACGTAGCCACTCGTTACGTGAATTTTTGCTTGGTTTACGTGAAGCACTTAGCAGTTAATAAAAAATCACTTGATCCTTACGTGAAATTCATATAGTCGAATGCTGTCAAAATTAAGACACATTCGATTTACGTGAGAATCCAGTGATCCGTCAATTACAGAGGGATTTTGTGCATTCTATGTGATGTTCACGTAAGCCTGAATGGCTCATTCACGTAAAACCTGTGTGAAGGAATACAGTTCTCAATATGGCGCGGATCCGACAGTTAGTGCATGAAGACAAAAAAAATCTGAGTGATGGAAAAGCTGATATTTATTTCGTAAGTAATAATATTTTGTTGTGTGGTAGCTATTTACATTTTTGATATTTTTTGACAGGATTAAAAATTGAGGCAGCTGAGAGGACTAAGCACTTGTCAAAGCGGCGAAACAAATGCCAAATTTTGTGTTTAATAGTTTGAATGAAGTGAATAGTGAAAAGTGACTGAAGATGGAAAATGCATATGTTACCCAAGGACAAGCGCAATTTTGCGAACAATAAAGATTACTATCAAAATCAAAACATATTAGTTAAATTATCCGAAAAAACTCCCTACGTTAATATGACAATGAAATCTACGTGAAATCCATGTAGCAGAACGAATCCCTTACCACATTCTATCTACGTTGATTTCATACACAACTCATATGAAAATCACGTGAAATCTCCTTGCTGCGCGAGCTCTGTTTGCTACCTGAAATTCACGTAAGTTTCACGTGATTTTCATGGTGGCAAAAATCCATGTACATTTTCACGTAGCGCTCATGTGAAAATTTTTTTCGGTGTAAGTTTTACAGGTCATATCGCACATTGTTAATAATTGTACATTATAAAGTCAAAATTTAATTCTCTACAATTTGAAACCAAAAGTATTTGTATAGAATAAGTAGTTAACAAAATATAAGCAAAAGGAATCGTGACGTCACAACGCGCCTCTTTTCCCACTTTTCAGATTTTTTTTAGAATGCCGCAATTTTCTGCTATTCTATTTGATCAAATTTTATGAAAATTTCAGGAAAGTATCGATTCATTACAATCAACAAATCGCTAATTTTGATTTTTTCAAATTTTGATTTCAATTTATTTTAGAGCGATTCAGTTTCGTGACGTCACAACGCACCATTTTTTTAAAGCAGGGTTTTGCAAAGCGTTGTGACGTCACGAAATTTTATGGTTAGCTACATAAAATAAATCAAAGTATAATCTTAAAATGAATGCTTGATTTACTTAAAATGCTTAAAAACTTAATAAATAATGTGATTTGGTGATGAAATCGATCCATTTATTCCCAAAAATTAAAAGGAATTAAATCTCAAAGGCCCATATAAGCAGATAAGGTTTGCAACACTGCTCACATCAATTTTGTTCGAAGTTTTTTTGTGCGATCATGTGAATATGATTTACGACAAAACTAAAACTAGGAATTATTTATTCGTAAAAGCGTTGAAATGTGTTTCTGAATCTTTTTAATCTTTAATTGCAAAGGAAAGGAAAAATAAATGATAATTTCAAAGCCTTTGATCTTTTCAAAGATAGTTTATCGACACTAGAGTGCCTAAATCAGCCATCTTATAAAATGCAAGCTTAAATAGATCCTAGGCCTAACATAAAGTCCAGTGCCAAATTCGGGGATTGGCCCACGGAAATAGAGGGCCCAATGAGCCTAAAATGTGTATGGAATTATGAGAAATTGGGTTTGGAAGAACATTAAAACCAAATTATGCACCAATTTCTGAAGTCCCTATTGGCTGATTTGTTTTAATTATAGTCATTCACAAAACTTTCATTATGACAAATAGTTTATCTCAAGATTCCATTTCGACAATGGTTTAGTTAAAAAGGTTTTTGAGTTTCAAAAATTGGCTTCTTATGGGACAAATACAAAAAAATACCTGAATGATCGTCAATCGACTCTAATTTTGAACGTTATAGCTGTTTTATGATAACTCTAATCGAAACGCGTTCCTCAGATGAAATATTGTCATAATCAAAGCTTTAAAATACTCAAATTTAAAGAAAAATTGGTTGACTAAGACCTAAATTATTGACGAAAAACGATTTTTTTTATCATGCCGAACAAAATTTACATAATTCCATATAAACTTCAGGTGCGTTGCGCAACCCCCCTTCCCTTAGAATAATCTGATTTTGAATGAGACCTTGTGCTAGTACATATTTGAATTTATTTAATTTTGTAATTCAGTTCAAAGTCGCTTTTGTGAAATTTTATGTGAACCCGGGGTTCGATTTGGATTTTTAGTGACATTCTTTGAGGTGGAAATTTCAATAAAAGCAGTTTTCTATTAAAATAATTTAATTAATTTTATTAATAAATTTTCTATGAAAATCTTATGATTTTTTTTTAATTAAAAAAATTAATCTATTAAGTTTACCATGTTCAAAGATTTTTTGAATCTCATTACATTTATTTCATGGAACTTATTTTGTTTGAACATAATGCCAGAGAGAAATAGAAGCTACTAGCGGGGTTTTTCATTCTAACATAGATCTATGAAGAACTTGATCTTTTGCAAGATTTTTATTCAAATCACAGATAACTACCTGCTTTATGATTCACAAATATTCTTTTACAAAATCGAGGAGGATTTCATTTGTTTGGTAGTTTGTTTATTCTAGAATCAAGCGTTTTTAAGCGCTGTTTCATATGTTTTATTAGAAATGTTAAAAAACAACTAAATTAATGCAAAAAAAAAAATTAGTTTCCTTAAAAACTTGATAATAGAATTCGTTTATTGAAGTACATTGTTGTGTTGAACTTGTATTGAAAAAATACTAACATAGTGTTGAAGTAAAAAGTCTTGAATGTTTTCGAAAAAAAGTAAATAAATTTTCGTGACGTCACAACGCATTCTTTACACGGGTGCAACTAACAACCTGCTAAACCGATTTTCAATCTAAAAATTGCATTAAATTCCACTCAAAAAGTTTGAAGAGACCTCCAATTTTCGACAATATGAGAAATTTCAGTAAATCATAAATTTAAAAACAGTAGAATTTTCGTGACGTCACAACGCTTAAAAATAGATACCTTTATCAACGATTCTAGAGCGTGAACTTGCTGTAGCTGTTATTTATCTTATATCATGCTGAAAAGATGACTTTTCTACCATCATTTTGCAGTAGTTTTTTTTGACATAGCTAGATTTTCGACAAAGTTATGTTATAAATAAAGAATATTTGCAAAAATCAATTTAATTTCATACTAAAACTAGCTGACCCGGTAAACTTCGTTTTACCTTCTAAAGTATAAATCGTAATAAATGTTTAATTTCATCTACACGTCCTAAACTGCATTGTGCTCGCCAATAGATTCTTATGGAAATCGTAACAAATAAAGTTTAATTTGTATTGGGACCCCCTCATCAAAAGTGAGATCCTTGAAACTATTATACAAACCATCTCTGACCCAAAAAACCCTCGGATACCAAATTTCACTTCATTCCGACCGACCATTCATACGTGATGTTATTACAAAGAAAACGCCTCCATTTTTATATATAAGATGTGAAGAGATAATTTTGTATGGGGACCCCCCTTTCATAAAAAGTGAGATTCTTGAAAGTATTATACAAACCATCTCTGACCCAAAAAACCCTCGGATACCAAATTTCACTTCATTCCGACCGACCATTCATACGTGATGTTATCACAAAGAAAACGCCTCCATTTTTATATATAAGATTTTTAAATTTCAACGTTAACATACTCAATTCTAAAAAAGGTAGCTGAAAATCTTTTGATGGAAAATGACACTCAAGAAATAACCTTTCTAACGCTATGTAATTTATTTTTGGATAATGAAAAATAAAAATCGGTTCTCCAGTTGAGGGGTGCTTCGAATGGGTCATATGCATTGTGAAATTCATGGATCAAATTTTGTATGAACAAAGATTTCCAAACTTTATCTTTCTATCAAAAGTTTCCTATAATTATTCAAATTTCAAATAAAACATCTTAAACTCGATACAGAAAACAAAATATAAAAACAGAAATACAATTATGATTTTGACAGTTTGGAACCAAAATTGCTAGAATGAATTGCTTCTCATTTAAAATTTAATATAAAGAACTGAGTTTCAATCAACAAGTGAGAAAATTTTGAATAATTGTTGCAGATTTTTGAACCTGGGATTAGTGTGGGTTGACTTGACTTGAATTAGAACTAATGCTAAAGTTCTAAGTCAAGTTTGTTACCTGAACAACCTTACTCAATCATCTAAATTTTATTGAGAATCAAAAATTGAGTGTTGAGTGAAAAACCTCGCTTGCTTTTCTTGGACCCTCATGGAAGAGGGTTTAACCCCCAAAACGCCCACCGTTCTTACGGCCATTATCATTTTAATTTACCGCTTCATCCGGGGCTTGCTCAGATTTTCAAAGAAAAAAATTGATGATGCCAGGTCCGGTCTGGTTGCCGTGTATCGAGAAAAAAGGCCCGGTTTCCAGGATTACTCACAATTTTTGTTATGAAATTCCAAATTTTCCACTAATTTTACAAAATTGTTAAATGCTTTTGTAAATAAGTTCAAATCCTTCTCATTATCATCATGCAAAGTATTCATATAAACTTTAAATGCACTTAAAACTTTCTTGACTCGATTTTGCCAACGTATTAAATTTGAAATACACTCAAACCATGTAAGAAGAGTTTACGATCCAGAAGGGAATCTATGTTCCTAGAGATAATCAGAAACAGAATGAAAAGAAAAATCCAAGAGTAAGAAAAAAATTTCCAACGCATTTGAAGTTATTTTCGTAAAACTAATGTTTATTGATCATTCAGTTATTTTGATTTTTTAAATAAAAAAAACAATAAATCTTTAATGTGGCTCTTTCAATCTCCAGAATTTTGAAAATTTGAGGTTTTTGGCTCTCCTGACTCAAAAGGTTGCCGACCACTGTCCTAGAACCAACAAGTCATCTAATGTCTTTTTAGCTAATGGCGTAATTTTGAAAATGAAATAGACCTCTAATTAAAAAAGATCTGATACATCTGGTTGGAAATAATCGACTTTAAAACATGAGGGACATTAGGATGGCAGAATAAGAAAAATTTCTATTAGAAATAGCAGTAGAAATAGAAGTGTTTCTATTAACAACTCAACAGAATATTCGACCGAATATTCGTTTTGCCGAATAGTTGAAAAAGTCAATAGATTCGGTATTCGGCCGTTCGCCGAATACCACTATTCGGTACATCTCTATTAGTCAATTTGGATTTGGTGACTCACGATTCCCCACCATTTTTCAAAATCCAAAAAAAGTACTTCTTTTAAAACAGTCAGAACTTGGGGTAATTATCTTTTTTAATAGGTTGAAATCCTAATTATACATAAAAAATGTAGAAAACCTTTCCATTTTTTTTTTCTTTTTATCATCATAAAGAAGTTATGAAGCAAAGCTGGTATTTCTGCACATTTGCAAATTCTAACAAATTGATTAATCTCAATCTATCAAAACACCTTCCTGCACCCAATTAATGAGGTTTTGAAGAAATTTGCAAAAGAATTTCAAAAACTATTTTCCAACTTTGATGGGCCATAACTTTTATAATACTCCAGATAACGATTTTAAACCATTTCAGATGTGTTATTCGAGTATATTCGAATATATTTATTTCACTGAATAAATAACTTCTATTCTAAATTTTAAAAAAAAAAGTCATGCATTAAAGGGCTGATGAAAAAAATGTCTAAGAGTACATTTTCTTACGATCGTCTAAAGGCAGAAACACAATACAGCGTCGGTCGTCGCGTCACGTCAGCGGTCAACGCTGTCGATAAGTACTAAAACGCGGACGCGACGCACCCGACGATTTTTGCATCACAATTCAGCGTCAAGAGGCATCTTAGATGTCTCTTGACGCTGAATTGTGATGCAAAAATCGTCGGGTGCGTCGCGTCCGCGTTTTAGTACTTATCGACAGCGTTGACCGCTGACGTGACGCGACGACCGACGCTGTATTGTGTTTCTGCCTTAACACGAGAGCCAACAAAGTGAAAGCGATCCTCAGAGTGACCCTCCAGAGCTGACAAAAGGACTACCTTCGGCGAGAGGAGTATTTGGGATAGCTTCCAATAAACAACAATCTTATATCGCTACAAGCAGCAAGTTCTCATAACAATCAAATACCAACGAAAGTTTTCACATATTTATTAAAATATCATCTCTCAGTCTCACACATGAATGTAATAGTCGTGCTTAATACCACGAGTAGTTAGATGCTGATCGATCCAGTTCCTGAATCCAGCCACGTTCACATAGACTCCAGGAATGCCCATTTCACCGCATCCGATGCCCCAAGCGACAATTCCTGCCTGATAATAACGGTTCGTATTCTCGATCGGACAGACCAACGGAGATCCGCCATCACCCTTGCAGGTATCCCTACCCGGTTCACCACCCGCACAAATGAAGCTTTTGTTCAGTACGAATCGTTTGCCTAGTCTAGTGGTTCGTAACGCACTCTGGCAGTCGTTGAATGGCATAACAGGGAGTTCAATTTTCTTTAGAATAACCTGATATTTCCCTTCCTTTCCGAAAGTGTCTTTGCCCCAGCCGGAAGCAAAGCAACGTTTCATGTCGAAGTTTTTATCTTGTGGTGGTAAACATACAGTGTTGACGGTGTCAATTAGTTCCGCTGGATGATCCAATATTAGCAAAGCAACATCGTTGAACAATCCACCTTTATAGAATTGGTCATGAACAATAATCTCTGTAACATTCCGGTCCTGAAGAGTAAGAGAAACACCTTTAGAAAACTATACAATACAAATAATCAAACCATTACCTGATGGTCGTAAATTTCATTGGTAGTTTGTGTATCCCATTCACCCAACCTAACTTTGATCTCATGAGGTTGTTTGTTCTGAACACAGTGGGCTGCTGTTAGAATAACTTTGGGATGAATCAAGGACCCTCCACATTGATATACATTGATGACTTGATCCAGGGCCTTTTCTTCCTTCAAAATCGCTACCATCCAAGGGAACTCGCCGTACTCGGATTCTCCATCAGAATTGCCAGTGATGCGAAAACCAACACCGTCCGCATTCCGAACTCCACATCCTACGTTTTCCCTCGGTGGATGTAGCGGGCTTTGTGTAACACCTTAAGAATTGAATTTAAAAAATTATTGAAAATATAACCATTGCGCATGAATTGAGGTTAAGATGATCGTGCACATGCCCATGCTGTTAACGAAAGAAAACCTTACTAACCATGACCGAAGTCACCACCTATGTTAGTATATTTATTTGATTGATGTTTTTGTCCATGTGATGAGTGCTTCTGGGTGTGACTGCTACATCCATCCCCTGCATAGTGATGGTGCTGATGCGATCCGGAGGATCCTTTGTGTGAATCAAAGTGTTTGATAGAGGATTGTTGATAATGGTGTGCTGAACTGGATTGTTGGTTCTGGTTGGACATTTGACTGCTGTGACTAGTTCCAGTGGATCCCGAATAACTACCACTAGGACCTCCTCCATGTACTAAGCTAGATGAACTAGGTTTTGATTGAGTATCCACGACATGCGATACAGATCCTGGGTGTGCTGATGCTTGTCCAACTTGTCCACTTGTTGAAGTGCCAGATGTTATTGCAGTATTGGATCCGCCACTTTGAATGGTATTTTGAGTGGACAAACTGCTTTTCCCAGAACCAACCGAATTTTGTGAAGCTCCTGCCGCAGTTTGAGAACTTGATGCTCCCGCCAAGCTGGTACTGCCAGTTGATGATCCAGTAGAATTCTGCCCTACAGTAGTTTGCTTACCCGATACTTCTTTGGCAGTTGAACTTATGGAAGTACCACTTACTACGCTAGTTTGTCCACCCTTTGAACCTGCTGCAGAGGTACCTGTCGCCAACCCACTCGTTGTTCCCGACGTCACACCAGAAGATGATCCATGTACAGGCACAGTTTTAACCGATTCGTCACCAGTACCCTTAGAATAACCACTTTCTTTCACGCTGCCAACAGATTGGCTGGACTGACCTGTAGGACTGCCACCTTGAACTCCAGCTACAGAACCGTTAGATACATTTTCGATAAATCCCGAATGTCCAATACCCGAATTTTCCACAGATGACCCACTCGATTGACCAGATTGATTTTCAGAAGATACAACAGTTGAGCTGCCCAGATGGGAACCATGAGTCGAGCCGCCTTGTTGTCCACCATGTTGTCCACTTTGCTGTCCACTATGTTGTCCACTTTGCTGTCCACTTTGCTGTCCACTATGTTGTCCGCTTTGCTGTCCACTATGTTGTCCGCTTTGCTGTCCACTTTGTAATCCTCCTGAAAATCCCGATTGTCCTGAAATAAACTGGCTACCACTAACACTATCCGAAGAACTTCCACTAGATTTGCCTTTGTCGCTTCCACTACCTGATGGTAAACCTGAAGAAGATCCTGGTGCTCCTGCATCTTTGCTTTGTACTGGTTTAGAAACAGAGGGTGAACGTGTTCCACCTTGGCTTCCTTGGCTGGGCAAATTGGCTCCGAACTGATGGATGCTATGACTTCCACTTGTCGATCCAGAACTCGCTTCAGAATTTGCTCCAGACAAATGCCCTGTGTTTACACCATGAGTACTTCCGGAAGAACTACCAGCACTTGCTCCACTTGATGATCCACTCATTTGATTTTGGCCGAATTGGTTTATCAAGCCATGCTGTTGAATCCAGTTTTGATCATAGTTTTGACTGAAGCTATTACTGTAACTTTGTGAGAATGAACTACTAGAGCTTTGCGAATAAGAATTACTAAAGCTACTACTGAAGCTACTTCCTCCAGAACTACTACCACCAAATGATTGGCCAGCCCCATAATAATTACCGTGACCTCCACCACCCGAATGAGAACCACCTGCACCGTAGTCTGGACCATTAGGTTTAACATCACCACCATGTCCATCAGATTCTCCGCTACCTGGGAATCCACCGGGACCGCCAGTTCCTGTATTACCTCCTTGAGTTCCCGAACCAGATGAACCTCCAGAACCTCCAGTTCCAGGGCCCCCGCCATGAGAACCACCGCCACCACTGGATCCATCAGAACCTCCTGCACCACCAGTACCTCCATGAGTTCCTTGCCCTCCATGGTTTCCCTGACCACCAGATGGTGGTGGTTCCGCAATATCATCGTCATCGTTGCCGTTATCGTTGCCGTTATCGTTCCCGTTCTCCTTTCCGTTTTCGTTTCCCTTGTGAAGATCTCCCGACGTCGGTCCACCGGTTTGACCTGTTGAACCAGTGGACAAGGGTTCGGTTATTTCATCAATGGGGACTGCGCAGCATTTCAGGAGATAATGTTCGCATGGATCATCTTCATTGAATCTGTATGGAATAGAGAACAAGTTGATTATCTATTTAAAGTTCAAGTGCTCAACAGTTAAGAGTACACATCCGCATTTTGAAACATTAAAATTTAAAAAAGTATCAAGAAATATTAGGAAAAAGAAGGTTCTCAAAATTCAAACTAATATAACTTACCAACCACTCCCAAGTAACAATTTTAGCTTTATTATGGTCAGCAAAATATCGTTTGGACTATCGCATTAATCTTCATAAAAAGCTAAAGCGCATTCTATAACATCACCTGGACTCTAATAAAGCCAAAATCAGGCTATTTGGCCCTACCCTAGAAACGTCATCAAGACATATAATTGTTGGTCATCAGTATTGGTCACCAAAGCTTTTAAAAAGCTATTATAAAACATGTTAGAAATTTTTGTTTTTTTTCGGTTCTGTCAGTTCTCGGAGTTTTTTTTATTTTTTCCAGCAACCATAATGGTTGATGAATGATGATTGCATTATTCAGATATGATCTGGTAAAATTAATAGCTAAAAAACCAATGTTTTAACCATATATTGAGCTTCTTTTCTACTGCCAGTCAAGATTTTAGGTAAAATGTATATGAAATAGTATCTTAAAATAAATGCGCCTCGTTAAATCTGATGGTCAATCATGATGGAATTGATGGAAAAAGGCTTGAAAAAATATTTTCCAATGCTTGCATTGTGAATCCATCAACATGGCGTCATTTTGTGCCCTTCGATTTTGCAACCAACATGGCGTGAGTCAATTCATAGTTTTATTATGGTTTAATGATGACCCCAAAAAAAGCTACGATTTGACGTTTCTCTTGCAAGCCAACCAATTACACGCTAAGGTTTAGTTCCTCATTTCTGAGTTGTTAATCATTAGTACAGTAAATGAGGACAGACTTTTTGAATGAAAAGGGATTGGTTTTGAATGACCCGTGGAATAAATCATGAGTTGAAGTCAAATTTCGTTGTCTGCCGCCATCTTGAAATCCAAGATGGCGGCTTCCGCTGAACTTTAAAATGGTGAAAATGACTTGAAATCGCATGAAACCCCAACAAAATGGGTATCGGGTGAAAGGGCTAAACGAGTAGAAGTTGAATTAAGCTATCAGACGCCATCTTGAAATCCAAGATGGCGGCATCCGCTCAACTTTTAATGCTTAATGCTGACAAAAAGTCGCATTAAACCACCACTATACGGGTATTGGGTGAAAGGGCTAAACTAGAAGTCGATTTTTTTCTTTCCGACGCCATCTTGAAATCCAAGATGGCAGCTTCCACTGAATTTAAAATATTGTTAATCAATGAAAATCGCTTGAACACAACTTTTTTCACGTAATACTACATTTAAACTACTATTTTAAGACAATTTAGATAATTTTAAATCACTTTTATTATTTTTTCATTATGTTTCTAATGCATTTAGCACTTTTCTTGTTTTGTTTATAGTTTTTGATTTTTTTGCCATTTATGTAATTCTATTATTTCTATCATGCTATTTTGTTTAAATTGTATTGGTCTTATTCTAGCGAAAAGTATAAGGTTATGTTGTTTCTGTTTACCATCTGATTTAGGCACATGTGCCAAATTCGATGTTGCCAAAATCGAACGTTGCCAAAAATGAATGGGGTCTGTATTGTGGTGGTTTTTGTGGGATTTTCAGTCACTTACAGATTTTCAGAGAAACGCGAAAAGAGATATTTGACTTCTATCATTTAGCCTTAGCACCCAATACAATATATTTGGGAGTTTCATGCTATTTTCATTCATTTACAGTATTTTTAAGTTCAGCTGAAGCCACCATCTTGGATTTCAAGATAGCGACAGAATGCAAAAATAAACTTTTTATAGCTTATCCCAATTGACAAACACCCACATTTTGGAGGTTTCATGCGATATTCTATGATTTAGAGCATTTTTAAAGTTTATAGAAAGCTGCCATCTTGGATTTCAAGATGGCGTAAGATAGCAATATTCGACTTCTACTCGTTAAGCCCTTCCACCCACTACCACCTGGGTTTCATGTCATTTTGAGTCATTTACTACATTTTAAAGTTTAGCGGAAGCCACCATCTTGGATTTCAAGATGGCGTCAGATAGCGAAATTCAACTTCTACCGGTTGATTTCTTTCAACTTATACCCCTATAATATAGGTTTTATGCGATTTTCAGTCATTTACAGTATTTTCAAGTTGAGTGGTAGCCGCCATCTTGGATTAAAGATGGCGACGGGCAACGAAATTTGACTATTACTCGTTTATTACTTTCACCTAATAACCATATTGTGAAGGTTTCACGATATTTTCAGTAATTTACAGCTTTGAAAATAAAAGCGGAAGCCGCCATCTTGAATTAATGATGGCGTCAAGCAACAATTTTTTTCCTACTATTTGGGCCCTTTCACTCAATACTCATATTGTAAAGATATTCATACCACTTTCGGTGATTTCAAGTTTTCAAAGATGTATTTTTTTTAATTTTAACTCAAAACCAACACGCATAACTTACCAAAAATGTGTAAAAATGGGAGTTCCAATTCAAATATGTGCTATCTAATCTGAGCGTGTCCTGTTTTGACATCTTGATCGAGAACTGTCACTAAGTTTTATGGCGGTTTAATAATCATGCACTGAGTGCTATTATAGAACATGCAAAAGAAAGCTTGGAGCAAACTTCTAGGTTTGTGTTTTATTATAGTTTAAAAAAAGCATTCACAACTCTTTCAAAATAACTAAAACAGCATGTTTAATAAAAGTTTTATTAGCGTTTTCAAAACCATCTAAAAACATATGGTCGAAAAAAAATTATAAGCATTCTGCATGACCATAATAAAACCGCCATAAAACGAGCTGCACAAAAAAATGCCATAATTAAACCATAATAAAACTTCCCAATGCTAGTTGGCATAATCTGTGTTACTTGGGCTGTGTCTATTTTGAGTAAGAAGAACTTTATTTTACTCTTAGTATGATGGGTTGTGCGATGCGTATTAAAATCAGTGTTAAATGTCGAAGCGTATTGAAAAAAAAAATTACCATTATTTTACACTCGTATTTCACAATGGTTTAACTTGTAAAATATTGTTAAAATGCTGGATATGCCTCGAGTTTTCAACTTTTTTATTGTGTTTTTACATTTGAATTTTCAATAGTTCATAGATTTAAAATAAAACGTATGTATTTATGCGAATGATGTATATAAATTTAAAGCCAAAAATTCTTATCAATTTTTATCGCTAGCCATCTAATGTAGGTACATCACCTTTACTATGTGATATCTGTTTTATTGGTCGATATACAAGCATAAAATAATACTGTTGTGATCTTCAACTGCATGCAATGGTATAATTATTTTATTTTCATATATTTTGTAAAAGTTTGTTTTTAATTACAAAATAAAAATATCAAAATGAGCAAGCAGAAACTGAACAGTTTGGGTGCTGGCAGTAGAGGGAATAAACCATTCGAGAAAGTTGTTTAGTTGTTGCAAAACCACTCAACATTGTTTGTCGCACGCTGTTTTCTCTAAAGCCACCACTAGGAATCAAGCTGCTTGTGTCTTTTAAATATTATTCAACAAAAAAAGTCTTTTTTTCAATATTTTACTCAAAATTATGAGGGTGACATTTAAATCCATTTGGACGACTTCAACGCAAAGATTGGCTCCGACAATCAGGACCTCGACAGACGAGCTAAAACAGAGAGCTGTTTGTAGAATTTTGTGGCAACAACAATATGGTGATCGGTGGATCGCTCTTCCCCCATCGACCAGCACATAAGGTCACTTGGGTATCCCGAGATGGCCGAACAGAAAATCAAATTGACCACATCTGCATCAGCCAAAAATGGAGAAGGAGCCTTCTTGATATCTGCAATAAACGAAGCGCAGACATTGCATCTGACCATCGCTTCGTCCTTGGCGAGATACGACTGAGAGTTGCGCGTGTCCAACGGCGCGAGGAGAAAGTCGGGTGTCGATACGACGACGTCCGCCGGTTGGTGAATCCAGATGTGAAAAGGGCAAACGTTGAACAGCTAGAGTCCCGCGCCTCGGAATTGCTGACAGACGGAACAGTCGGAGAACAGTAGTGGTGTAGAATCAAGAATGCCTTTATCACGACGAACCATAGTACTCTCGGTAAAGTTCGTGGAAAAAAAAGTGAATGGATGTCGGATGAAACTTGGAGGGTGGTCGATGATCGCAGAAAAGCGAAAGTCGGAATTTAGCAGGCATGTACCGGGTCAGCCAAAGCAGCCGCCCACTTACGAACGGAGGGAAAGAGCCGCCGCCAATGAAGATATCCGATTACTTTGACATTTCTCGCCGCCATAGTGGTGCAAGGACTAATGCTAGAATGCCGCTAAAAGACCGAACAGGCCAGTTATTGACTGATCGAACAGATCAGCTCAAACGATGAACTGAGCACTTCGAACAACTCTTTCGAGTCACGAATAGCAATGGCCAATAGAACCCGAAGCTCGAAACACCAACAGTAAGTCGCATCAATGGTGTCTGAAGCGCCTTCGCTGACTGAATCAAAGTCATGAAATCCAACGAAGCACCTGGAAACAGTAGCATTCCTGTCCAAATGTTGCACCGTCTTTTCGCTGACATTTGGGATACTGCAACATTCCCGGCCGACTGGATGCAGGGTATTCTCGTGAAGGTCCCGAAGAACGGAGACCTGACAGAGTGCGGTAACTGGCGAGGCATAACGTTGATCCTCAAATTACTTTGCAAAGTTTTTAATCAGGATCCAAGAGAAAATCGACGCTACACTCCGACGGCAACAAGCTGAATTCCGATCCGGACGATCATGTGTGGACCACATCACAACGCTACGAATCATTCATTTTCAAGCGGATTTGTGCCAACGTAAGAACTTAACTACACAATTAACACACGACGTATTACAGGACACGACACTTAACGTTCTTACAAACGGAAAAAAGGATTCAAAATTACCTTTTTTGTCGACCGGTTTCGGGCTCGATGTTG
Source organism: Uranotaenia lowii (assembly GCF_029784155.1). NCBI lineage: Eukaryota > Metazoa > Arthropoda > Insecta > Diptera > Culicidae > Uranotaenia > Uranotaenia lowii. The sequence goes on along the minus strand of NC_073692.1, from coordinate 272,944,674 downwards.
CCCATCTACAGGACGATGTCCGACTGATCACACGAAAAAATTACTGGCAGGATCGTACTACGAGTGTCATAGTATTCGTCGAAGGATGGTTCCTTTTTGAAATTTTTCTTTTGGTGAAGGTGAAAAGCGGCGACATAATTGGTGGGTCATCTTCATTCATTAGCGGTTTTTCTGAAGTGCTAATGAACATCGACTCCCATGCGTTCAAATGTGAGGCTTTTCTTACACATTTCTTATAGGTCACTTTTTCCCAGTTAATAGAGTGACCCATTTCCGTTGCGTGGGTGGCTACGCCCTGTTGCTGTCTACAGCGTTTCTGTGTTCTTTAAGTCGAACTTTAAATTTACGACGAGTTTGGCCAATGTAAACAGCTGAGCAACTCTCACAGGGAATTTCATAAATTCCGGATCTCTCATCTTGCGGGATCTTATCCTTCAAGGAGACCAACCGATCCTTAAGCGTGTTGCCGCTCTTGTATGCCGTTTTCAGACCATGTTGAGAAAGAATTTTTGTTATCCCATTAGTTAGTTTAGGGTGGAACGGCAGGCTAACTCTATAGGGCTCTTCTTTCTCTGGCCTAAAGGTGGTGGCATCACTTCGGTACTTTTTTCTGGCATGTTTCCGGAGACTTTGAGGACAAATTCCTTGTCAAAACCGTTCAAAAAACCCGCCTCAAGGATTTTATGCTTTTCCTCTTCAAATTCTGCCTTTTCCATTGGGATATTGTACAGGCGGTGCGCCATGGAATGGAAAGCGGCTTGTTTTTGCGCACCAAAATGGTTGGAATCGGCTGTTATGTATCGGTCGGTTGAGGTTGGTTTCCGATATATTCCGAATTTTATGGTGTTGTCCTCTTTCCTTGAGATTAAGAGGTCAAGGAAAGGGAGTTTTCCATCAATTTCTTTCTCTACAGTAAATTTAATCGAACTGTGTTTGGAGTTTAGAAGCTCTAAAGTCTGCGTGAGATAACGCTCCTTTACCGAGGCAAGGATGTCATCGACGTAGCGCCACCAGACACGTGGGAAAAGTCTTTCTCTTTTCTCCAAATCTGCTTCCAAGTCGCTCATGAAAACTTCAGCCAAAAGTGGGGATAATTTGCTGCCCATGCTAAGGCCAAAGGTTTGTTTAAAAAACTTACCCCGGAAAATGAAGAAATTCTGCTTCATGCATACTTCTGCAACTGCAAGGTACGCTTCTATTTCGTTGGGAGACAACCGGCGACGTTCCAAGTGCCCCCGTAAGCTGTTGAATCATACTGGAACAAATCAATGAATTCCAGTGCTCTCTTTTGCTGGTGCTCGTTGACTTCGAAAAAGCATTCGATCGACTTAACCATGAAAACATCTGGGCGGCTCTAAGGTGTCGAGGAGTCCCAGAGAAACTAGTCCATCTCATGGTACGAGGCATTAGCATTGTGTCAGTTGAATTTGTTTGTTTTTCAATGTCAATCCTTATCCATCAGCTAGAAATTTTATTGCCTGATAAAAAACGGAGTTACGGTCTTCGACAAAGATATTCAGTGGAAACTTTATAAATTGGCACAAAAACCATCATATATTTACCAAACAACCTGAAACTTACTCATGTAAACGTCATTTAAAATTTCTGCAATAAATCATGGATGATCCAGCAAACATTTTTGTAGCTATATTCTTATGCTGATTTGATATACGTTTCATATTGTACATTATAGAATGATCGTATGAAAGTTGAAAAAATAACGTTTACCTACTAAAGTGGAGGCAATATACGTACATAAATTTCATTTCTTTCTAAAACGACGAAAACTACATCAATTGGGCGTTATCCTTCATCCTACTCGTACCTATCTGAAAAATGCAAGAGAGCGTAAGATTTTGCTCTCATAGCCTTCAAATCGTTGCCAGCGACAATATTTTCCTGATCTCTCATTGGTCAATACTACTCAATTCCCATCTGATTTTTAGCCATCTGAAACTGACTTCAGACGACTTAAACTATCATTTCTGATTCGATTTTATGTTTGCTGGAGAATTTTGAACAAAAACGAAGCTACCCCAGGGTTCAAGACATTCCAAAATGACCCCAAATCGACTCAGTCTATTGGCCAGGCTTGGCTTCCGAAATCAGAAACTCATCATGGTTTCAAAAAGTATCAAACGGATTTAGATTCCTTTTGGGTCAAATAACAACTGAGCAAATTTTGGTGGCTCTAAGATTTGAAATGGGCTGATGCCAAAAATTCAAAGTTTGTATCAAAATTAGTATGGAAAAAGCGACTTTTTTGTTCAAAAATTCCTACAGCCTCACTGCTGCACTAAACTGAAATTGTTCAAACTTCAATTCTTCAAGTGGTAGGGGTTTGTAACTTATCAGAAACATTTTTCGGCCAAAAAACCCCGTTATACCAACTTTTGATTGACGCATCTTAGAGGTTCACGGTCGTTATCGAAGTTGTTCTTTGAATCTTCAGCTATAAGATGCAATTTGAAGAATTTGAGTTTAGTGCAGCAGTGAGACTGTAGGAATTTTCGAACGAAAAAGTCACTTTTTCCGTACTTATTTCTATACAAATTTTGAATTTTTTGCTGCAGCCCATTTCAAATCCTAGGGTTACCAAAATTTGCACAGTTGCTATTGGGCCCAAAAGGAACTCAAAACCGTTTGATACTTGTTTTGCCCGATTATGACCAATCTAGTTCATACCTTACCCTGCATTCGGCTTCTCATGTTGCTTAAACTGTTATTGGATGACAATTTTGTAACCACAAACACAATTGGAATAAAAAGCCAAATTATGATTTAAAAGCTAAGTACAAATAGTAATGCCGTTAGAAAAAGCTATGAAAGACGGGGTTTGTGAATTTAACCAGTAACGATTTCAAATATATCCTTGGTAACGTCCCAATTTGTTCTAAATATGTATGTATTTCCTTTCGGATCCGACTTCTCTAAAAAAACAAAATTTAAAAAAAAACGGTAACCGATACATTAATGGAAATCATAATTGTATTACATTGTTGTGAACAACATAACAGAAACAAATTTTTAATTCTTTCAGGAAGAAAAGATTAAATTCTTATAAAAGATACTCAAAAAAAAAGTATGGAGATCATGTTGAAAATATAAAAAAAATACAACAAAACCAATGAGCTCAACTACTAAACAACAAAACTATGTATCTTTCAAAAACTAGGCATTTTAAAGGCTCTTATTCTTTTCGTCTTGTGTTAATCATGAAAATATGTTTAGCAGTAAGTCCTAATTAGACCTTTCACATTGAAATGCTTGCCTTAAGCTGATTTTCTAAATAATCAATTTTAAAATAAATTTATGGTTCAATTTGCTATAACGGATCACTGAACGCGTTCGACAAATCATCATATCTCGAGTGAGCTTTTACTGCATCGTATGAAACATCTTAAGAATTCACAGAAAACTGCTGCAAAAGTTATCAAAACCACTTTAAAATTTGTATTTCACATATAGAACGTGTTGTCCAGGCTAAAAATATTCAAAACGAAAAGAAGTTGCGATTAGTTTATGTTATTATTGTATTTTTTCGTAATAAAACTTTTTGTTTACATTTTGTTTCATACGACATTACGAAAGCTCACGCGAGATATGGTCATTTGTAAATAAGGGAGCATGTTGCATTATCCCAGTTTTTTATTAAAATCAACCCTTCACTCCATACGAGCCTATATTTGGTCTCGAATTTTTTTGAATCAATTTTTTAAATTTAATACAGTATTTTTTTTTATTTTGATGGATTTTAACTAATTTAAATTTAATTCAGTAGTATATTTCAACTTATTTTAATGCATAAAAAATAACTCAATAAATATAAATGTTGAACAAATTAACCTTATTTCTTGCCCTGTTTCGACAATGGACACAATAGAAAAATCTAATTTTTTAATGACATAAATTTCACAGTTAGAGATCAATAAAGCTATTTCCACTTACAATAAGAATTCTCAACGGATTCTTAAATCTTGATATGATCTTGATATGTTTTCTATTTTAACTAAGAACAAAATTTGCGCAATTTATTCTTATATAACCACAAATGTAAATATGCATGATTTTTCAGAAAAAGATATTTGTAGATACTCACCGGATATCAATCAAATTAGAACCATCTGTCACAATTTCTCCGTCGCGACAAAGATGAAGCTTGACGCATTCTCCTCCAGGACATGACTACAAAATATGATAGTAAAAACAAATCTTTATAAATATTTTCAATAAGCGGTATGAGATCCTCTGGTGTGCTAGTACACTCATCATAGCTTTCATTATTTGTCAAAAATTATAGCTGTAAGGGGCGGTCAAATACCATGTGGACAAAAAACAGTAAGTTTTTGACCACCAGCCCATAACTTGTCCTATTTCTATATAGAACATGTTGTGATCAGTCATTGTGATATTCTTTTAATGGTAATGAAGAATTAAAGAAAAGATTAATGTCTATCGACGGATTGATAATGAAATCCTGATAAATTTTAGATAGAAAAATATCTACATATATTTATATTTGACGATTTTTGAAATGTGAATTTGTCCACGTGGATATTGCCTAAGCCCCTACCCCTATTACTCTGGACAAGCCTGAACACCAAAACCCCCTCTCCACCTAAGATGTCCACGTGGTATGAGGACGGTCCCTAATTAAGTTTTCCCACAATTTTCCAACCAGCCAGGATTTTCGATTTGGCTTGAGCGTAATAACACACCTCGGGATTTTTTGTTTGTTCTCATTATCACTTACGATAACCTCGTCCGCGCAACGGGTCGCCGTCAGGCTCAGGGCCACCAGTAAGCCAACCCGTAGGGTGATCATTCTTCGTTGATCCTACAAAATAAAATAATGGCACAGAGAATGTAACGGTTTAGTCTTCACGCATATTGATGCAATTTTTCAGATTCATCGGATTGACCCAGTTTGTGATAACCTTGACCAAACGTATTAGAAAAATACAAACAATCAGCAACAAAAGATGTAAGTGCGAACGAATCGCATTTGTTATGTAAATGGCCGTTATTTTAGGATTTTGAATTTATTTTTTTTTCCTGTGATAACATTTAGTTGGCGAACAGTATGCCACTGAGCAGATGTTCGCGAGTTCGAGTCCAAGTTAAAAAGTAAAAATGGAATACAACTGTACCGGATAAGTTTTTCAATAACTGTCTGCCAAATTAATCGTCAATATAGAGTCGTGAATGACACAAAGATCGTTTTAAAATCATATTTTCATAAATCTTTGATTCGATTAAGTATGTCCTGTTTCAGCTCAAAATTCTCGAATCATTATACAAATGGACTAATTTGATATAAAATACTACTTGAATTGATCTAAAGGGTGATACGGTTAAAATTTGCTCAATATCAACTTGACGTATTTCTTTCAATTTTGCATTTAAAAAACCTGAACACCCCTCATTTTGAAGGTGTGTGTGTAAAATGTTGCTCCTATTTTGATTTTGGAATTCACTCTTCAGTTGTCAAAATGCCGTCCAAGGAAGAAGAGTAGCGTATCAAAATTTTGCTCGCGCATCGCGAAAATCCGAGCTACTCACACGCAAAGCTGGCAAAATCGCTAAAAAATGCCAAATCGACCGTTACAAATGTAATTAAAGTGTTTGGGGAACGTTTGTCGATAGCCAGGAAGTCTGGATCGGGGGGAAATCGAAAACCGGATTTCGCTGAGACGACAAAGCGAGTTGCCGGTAGTTTCAAGCGCAACCCTAACCTCTCTCTCCGAGATGCCGCAAATAAGCTGGGTGTATCGTCTACAACCGTGCATCGACTTACAAGAAGGTAGTGACTCCAAATCGCATGATAAACGAAATACGACTGTACACGACGATGCTGACGAAGTTTGACTGCGTGGTAATGGACGACGAAACCTATGTCAAAGCCGACTACAAGCAGTTTCCGGGACAGGAGTTTTATACGGCAAAAGGAAGGGGAAAGGTAGCGAGTATTTTCAAGCACGTGAAACTGTCAAAGTTCGCGAAGAAATATCCGGTTTGGCAAGCCATCTGTACCTGTGACTTGAAAAGCAGCATTTTCTTAGATTCCGGGACTGTCAACCAAGAAATTTACGTGAAAGAGTGTTTGAATAAACGTCTGCTGCCTTTCCTGAAGAAACATGGTTGTTCCGTACTGTTTTGGCCGGATTTGGCATCTTATCATTACGGAAAAAGGCCATGGAGTGGTACGCCGCCAACAACGTGCTAGTGGTTCCCAAGGACAAGAACCGTCCCAATACGCCAGAGCACCACCCAATTGAGAAATACTGGGCTAATGTCAAGCGGAACCTTAAGAAAACCAAAAAAACTGCAGGACGAGCAGCAGTTCAAGGCAAACTGGCTTTCTGCGGCGAAAAAGGTGGACAAGGTGGCGGTACAAAATCTGATGGCAGGGGTTAAGCGTAAGGCCCGGCAATTCGGATTTGGAAAAGCGGAAGCCTAACTGAATATTTTTCCTGAATTCCATACAAATTAAACTTGAAAAAGAAATTTAATTTGATTTTTTAAATAAACGATATCACCGATTTACACGCGTTTTCCCTTGACCAAATTTTGACCGTATCACCCCGTATTGACAGTACCTACTGTCAATAACCTTTTTTCGTAGTCGTTCAGCAAAAACATTGATTAATTTAAAATAGTAGGCGTTTGTCCAGAGGCTATTTGCCTATTTGGAATGGCTCTACAAACGTTCATTTGCTGGAGTCGAAATAACGATTATCCTCATTTTTCATAGCTCTCATAATTAATTAGCGAATCGTAAAGTGAAATCTATATTCAGTCGACTCGAGATGCCGGCCGCAGTATGAGGAAAACATTGGGGATCGAAAGTCAAAGCGCACGGCTGCTGGATTTCCCCGACCCATTATGAAAATCTTGAATAGCGTCAGCCAACTTTACCGGAGAACCGGTTAACCAGATAGCGTTCAAAGCAGCCATCAAAATACTGCAGTGCCACATGTTTTCGCAGATCTTGTTTGTGAACAATCAATTCAACAAAAATACCAGTTCCAATAAGTTTCGGCAGTGAATATATAGCTATGATATAGTAACATTTAATCGTGAGAGATCAATCCAATCCTAATCAATGCAATAGAGCAATAACAATTTCCATTACAGTGGGAAAATCTTAATCCTGCAGTGCTTATCAATTGACCTCATGTGACAAGGCTCAACAATAAAAGTGAATGTCAAGATCAAAGTTTGTTTCGTCTCATCAATGAACAAGATCGCTCTTTAGACACGATCGATCTAATAAACTTCATATTTTCATGAAAATACTGAATATTCTCGAAACATGATACAAAACTCGGTCGTTTATTATTTCAATCGCATACGGTTAAGTTTGAAGATTTTACTTAGAATTTGCTTGAGCTATCTTTTGGCTCAATCACACTATCAGTACAACAAGGTCACAAGGTTGCTGTTTGTGTTTTCCAGAGAACATCCCCATGACGAATAGTCAAAGTCTGAGCAAAAAAAGACTCCAACCAGTTCTTGCCAACCTGGGAAGATGACACCAGCTAAACCGGAATCACCACTTGAGCCAATCCGAATCACTTGACAATAACGGAACTTCAAAAACACGGAACGAACGACAAGACCAATAAGGCTGTCTCACCAAAAACAAACGGTTTGCACAAAATTAATCACAAATTCTACGAGCAAATTGACAAAAAGAATCTTACACTTGAAAAACTATAGCTTCAATAGATAATTGATCAATTTAAGTCCGCGCGATCCAACGTCTCAACAACAACTGAGCCGAATACTGACTGTCATCTGCCTATGTATTTAAAAACTTTAATCCCAAGCGGTGTATGGAAATTCGTGAGAACAATCTTCAACTTCTCAGCCGAGCTCAATAAGCTTCGTATTGATTGACGAGCCTTTGAAAATATGCAAATGCGTTCAGGGAAGATGAATGGCAAATAAAATGTCGCTCTCATATTTAGGCTCTCTGATAGTGTTCATACTCAAAGTTTTTTTTTTGTTTTTTGGTCGATTTTTGGATCAAATATTAAGCCGGACACGGCAAACATTCACTGATTATTCAACGATATCAGCTACTATCGCATACTGAAAATAAAACTATGGATATATTAAAATATAATAGTTCGGTTAGTTTTGATTGAATCTTTATTGACATGGAATTCGTTCGATAAGTCTCTGAACAGTTTCTCTGCAAACTCAAGTTAGGTATGGAGTATGATCCAGTCGAACCGGTAGAGGTTGGACTTCAAGTGTTGAGATGTACCTACTTCGTTCAGTCACCTGCGGTCATATAAAGTCTGCTTCATTTAATATTGGAACAAATTCTTTTGCTCATTGTGGCGCTCCTAGTGGACGGATTTGGAAACTTTTTTCACCCACGTGTCGGGAAATTCATTACCTTTCACCATGTATTTATATCATAACACCAAACGATAGCATTTTGTAAACAACCGCCATGGAAGCCGAACGGAGAGATCAAATTGTGCACAGTTTTCTTGAAAATCCATTGTTGTCGGCATCGAAGCTAGCTAAACAGCTTAAAATGCCCAGAAATACCGTATGGCGTGTTATCAAGCAGTACAAGGAAACATTGACGACGGCTCGGAAGCCGCATTCGAAGCGTCGGAGTGGAACTGTCGACCGGAAACTGCGTGGGAAAGTCATCAAGGCCGTCAAGAGGAATCCCAATCTTTCAGACCGCGATTTGGCCAATAAGTTCCAGGCCGCTCACAGTACGGTGCGACGAATTCGTCTCCGGGAAGGAATAAGGTCATTCCGAGCCAGCAAACAGCCAAATCGGACGCTGAAGCAGAACAATGTGGCCAGAATCCGTGCTCGAAAGCTGTACGACCAAGTGCTGACCAAGTTCGACGGATGTAAAGCCTGCTTCATTTAATATTGGAACACAAACAATTGCGTGTAGTTCAGTCATTTATTAACGAATTCATAATTTGTTTTTCATACAAATGTAGCATTTTCTTTACTCTTTCATAAAAAAAAATTAAAAAAATTATTCATTGCTGTTTCGAAGAAATTCTCGTTCTCGTACTCGTAAGAAAACTGTGCACAATTTGATCTCCCCGTTCGGCTTCCATGGCGGTTGTTTACAAAATGCTATCGTTTGGTGTTATGACATAAATACATGGTGAAAGGTAATGAATTTCCCGACACGTGGGTGAAAAAAGTTTCCAAATCTGTCCACTAGGAGCGCCACAATGAGCAAAAGAATTTGTTCCAATATTAAATGAAGCAGACTTTAGCTGGATAAATGAGGTGAATTTTGGTGAGCAACAATATTTCGTTAAATCAAAATGCAGTGCAGGCCGAAAAACGTTACTCTGTGAAGCCATACATATAAGGATTATGACGAGGGTGCTCAATACTGCACAATAGTTTTTGAGCGGCATGATATGTATAATAAAATAAATAAATAAATATGTATAATAATGACCGGAAGCTTGAATATTACTTAAACCAAGCGAACATATGTTTGTTCTGTAAAGCTCCATTCACACCTTGCGTTAAAATTAATGGAGAAACAAATCTTTTTTTCGTCTGTAACTCAATAGCGCAACGTTTAATAATAGGATGGAATCTGTGAGGGATTATGAAACTGTGGAATCCAAAACGGTCTCAGCTCAGTGTTTAAAGCTATTTATCCTCATGGTTTAAAAACGCACTGATTCTTCATTAGTACCACCTCGACCATCTTCAACAAATCGTTGAACCAGGGTATATTTCCTAGGATCCGAAAAAATGCATCTCTTCAATTCACAAAACTATACACAAAAGTTGAGCGAAAAACTACCGCGGGATATCGATTTTAATCTGTTTGCCCAAAGTTTTAAAGAGCCTCGCCAACGATGTGTGGTAGGTACCAAATTATGCGTCACTCAGTCTCTGATGATCAAGAAACTGCTTTACGAAAAACTGAACTTCCATCATGTGCTAATTTTCATCACAATATCGCGAAAACAATATTTGTCTTGTATGAATGAAAGGGGTCATCTGAAAATGTGAGAACATTTTTCATCATTCCTGGCTCTGTTGAAAAAATGGGAAAATTGTGCATAACAACAGTAACAGTAATTTAATCTGTATCTTTCGGGACAAAATATGATTATTTTAAGTTTTTGTGTGGTGTTTACATGAAAAGGTCCGAAAAATTAGTCTTCTTCTATATGGTCGGCATTCGACCAGACCGAACTGAACGCCATCAGCATTTTTCCGAGACTCTTGTACTTTATGGGCAAATAATTTCATCAGCAATCTTTGATGTTTATGAGCCAGAACCGATAGATTTTAATTCAAGGAACTCGTTTCAGTCAATCATATTCACTCTTTCAACCTACAATATGAAGTATACGAGTGTTGTTTCAAAATTTTCACATGGCGCTCAGTTCGGTCTGGTCGAAGTCCGGCCATATATATAAAAAGCAATTTCTGTGGGTTTGTTTGTTTGTCCTCTATAGACTCAAGAAAGCTGAAATCTGGCATGGATGCTCATTAGGACCAGGAATGATAAAAAATGTTTTCAGATTTTCGGATGACCCCTTCTGAAGGGAGTCGTCCATAAATGAGAAATATTGTTTTCGCGATATTGACGTTATTTTTCGTCGGATTATGATGAAAATTAGCACGTGGGGGTTTTGAGAGACAAGCAATTGATTTCAGGTATTGCATGTTGGGTCGGGAGTCGGCAAAAGGGGTCTTCCATATGAACTTTTCACTGTTTTTGCAATATTGACGTTAATGTACATCGGATTCAGATAAAAAATGATACACGAGAGTTTAAGGGACGAACAATCGATTCCAGGTTTTAAATTTTTTGTGAGGGGCCAATAAAAGGGGTCGTCCATATTAACTTTTCACTATTTTTGCGATATTGACGTTGTTATACATCGGATTCAGATGAAAATTGGTACACGAGAGTTTTGAATAGCGTGCAATTGATCTTAGGTATCAAATTCAATGTAAGGGACCGGCAAAAGGGGTCGTCCATATTAACTTTTCAATATTTTTGAGATATTGACTTTATTATACATCGAATTGAGAATAAAATTTGCGCTCTGATATTTTTAGGGACGGGCAATCGATTGCCGGTATTAAATTTTATGTGAGCGGCCAGTTTAAGGGGTCGTCCATATTAACTAATTGCTATTTTTGCTGTATTGACGTAATTAAACATCGGATTCAGATGAAAATTGGTAAAGAATTTTGAATAACGTGCAATCGATTTCAGGAATCAAATTCAGTGTAAGGGTCCGACGAAAGGGGTCATCCATGTTACCTTTTAAATATTTTGTTATATTGAGGTTATTATACATCGGATTGAGGTGAAAATTTACACATAGAAATTATTAAGGTCGAACAATTGATTCCAATTATCCAATTTTAGGTCAGGGGTCCGCCAAAAGGGTTATCCATATTAACTATTCATTGTTTTTTGTGATGTTGACGTTATTATGCAATGGATTGATTTGAAAATTTGCACACGGGAGTTTTGAGGGAAAAACAATCGAAGTTTGTAAAAGAGGCCACCGAAAGGGGTTTAATTTTTTGGCAATATTTAATTCCGTTTTTAGGGGCCGTTCACTAATTACGTAAGCACAATTTTGGAAATTTTATACCCTCCCTCCCCCCTGGTAAGAAAAAGTAAGATTTTTCGAAACCCCCCCCTCCCCCCCTAGTAAGATCTTACGTTTTTGATTTTTTGAGAAATTGACACGTTTTTACAAACAGAGCTCGAAAATATTAAGAACTTAAACGTCCATGCTCCTAAGCTAAGCAAATTAAAGAAAAACATAATATATGAATTTGGAAAGCACATTTTATACAAAACAAGAGATGAAATATCTAAACGATTACAAAATATATTATTTCAGGCAATGCCTGTTCGTAGCAGCATTATTTTCAATAAATTTCCACAATCGAATACACAATACAAAATCTAATTTCCAAAAAAAAAAAAAGAGTGAAAGATAAGGTTAACAAGGTACAATAAAAATTGTTATGTTGTGACCTCAAAATCATAAAAATGTAAAAAAAATCATTCTATACTACTAGAATTGGTGCAAAAATGTTTAACGACAGTAACGTTGATAGTTAACCAAAAAGCTCAGACTCATTTCAGCAGTGAGCGATAAAGTATCAGCATTTTTTTGGTAAATCTTTTGTTAAATACAGTTTATTTTTTTATTTACTCAAAGACATTAAAAGATAAATAACAAAACATCAAAAATAACCAACAGAAAGGTTGTGAGAAGAAAAAAAAAATTAAAAAAAAACCTGAGCAATATGGTTTTGTATGGCTGTGACGAATTATCAATGTAACATTTCTTACGTAAGATTTTGGGAAACCCCCCCTACCCCCCTTGTAAGAGATCGTAAGCAAATGTGAAACCCCCCCCACCCCCCCTATGTGCTTACGTAATTAGTGAACAGCCCCTTAAGCAACGATCGAGTAGAAATGTATACACGGGGGTTGGGACAGTCAATTGATTTCTGATCTCAATATTTGAATCTAACTACAATAAGGGGATCTTCCGTATTAACTGATAAATTTGTTTTTGCGATAATTTTGTATCACACCGAGACGAAAATTTATATACGGTTTTTTTTTTATTATTAACGGCCCACCACACTCCCCCACACCACCAAAAGGCTCATTTGAGCCCCCTGATAATGGACGCTACTGTTCTCAGCACGTCTGGCAGCAATTGAAAAAGAAAAATTAATACGCGAGCAAATTCTACTCTTGCTGAGAACACAAAAATTATTTAATTAATTGCGAGGAATGTGATGAATATTATTTACACTAAGTTACACTATGAATCTCAATGGAAAAAGTTTCCTTTGAAGAGATTCATGTTGAAACAAAGTTTAACTAATTATACAATAAAACTATACTAAATTTAAAAAAAAAACTAATACTTCAAGTAAAAATCATACAAGATTAACGCTACAAAGTTATAAATCTTTACACTTAAAGCTAGCTTTGTTCGACTTGTTTAACGACTTATTTTTTCTTTAAACATTTGAAGTAGTTTGTTTTTGAATATGGATCGATTTTTGGCACGGTCAATTAATTCCTGATTTCAAATTAAGTAGCATACGACAGAAAAAAAATGATAGTCCATATTACGTGTTCAACATTTTTTGTAACTATTGCCTAACAATGCATTTGGAAATGCATCTGAAAATGCCTGGCAATTGACATTCATTCAAACTGTTTATGACATATTCTAAATTAAATGTGAAACGCAGTTCGTTTGGGATCAGCTAGTTAAAAGCATAAAATTGAAACAGCTAAATTAGATTTTTTTCTATTCTATGTAATTTTCCTTTTAATTATGATATATCTACACACAAAATTTCTGAGGCCAGATTTTAGCAAAATTTTGCTCAAATTTGACCAGCTAGAAATTGAGCAATCAATTTAGCAATATTTTTCTGCTAGAATTTTAGCAAACAAGGGCAAAATAAGCCGCCGGAAAATTTTAATGAAATTTTAGCAAAAACCGCGTGAAAATACCGGGCAGTTTTTATTTACATTTTTTTTTTTAAACGCAGGGAGGGCATCAGATTTTACACAAAAAACACAAATTCTTTCCCTTTTATACTTTATTTTGGATTTCCGCTCAATTTCACAACACAACACTTTGTTTACTTTGATTTTCTTCCGGCGCCTGGACTGAGATGCTCCAGATGTGGGTAGGATTTTTACCGGTGGTTCCGAGGATGTTTTTATCGTCGTCTTACCGGAATCAACAAAGTTCCATCCTTTCAGGACTTTGCAACTTCTCTGGCGACTCCCGGGCATTGGTGTTATATTCGCTGGTAACGGCAACCTGGTAGAAAAAAAACACTTGAAAACCCGTAAAATCCATCAGTGTCCAGATGGACTCTTACCCAAAGGACTGAAGCAAGTGGGGATTTTTTTTTATTATCTGACGGGTTTGCGCCGGGGGTCTTCAGATTTTCCCCAAAATTGAAAATTTGGTTCATTTTTGCGACTTAAAAACACATGTATTTTTTCAGATTTCTATCATTTTTATTTTTTGAGTTAGCTTCGGTTAGATTTTTTTGTCAATAAAAAATAACCATTTTTCAAAGCTTCATAACTCTGTTATTTTTCAACGGAAATTATAAAATAGCACATCAAATTGCATTGAAATTTTATCAGCTTTCCAAATAAAATAGCTGGAAAAAAATAAATAAAGACCTTCAACATGAAAAGTAGTAAATAAACATTAAATGGCGTCTAAAAGTACCGGCTGCACCACCGAATATTTTGCAAAAAATACCATTGAACAGCTCAATTTATGATGCAACTTTCATCTGAAGACACCAAAGTGGGCCATCAACTCCTTGAAGAGTTATGAAAGAAATAATGGCAACAAATCTCTTTTTTTTTGCATCGAAAACAAACAATGGTCGAACAATTGCACTAACATATGGAGTGAGCGCGTACTTCTAACAACATGGAAACAAAAGAACTTTTCAAAGCAGGTAAAAACACTATTTTTTGGGCTTTGTAGACTGCCCCTACTCGCATAACAGTCCCATATGAATTTTCGTCATTTTAGGTCAACATAGGGATTCAAAATAAAACACTAAAAAAAGAGGTTTTGTTCTACAAATTTCGATAAAAATATCAATTTGTGGCTGTCCTATATGAAATATACCCGAATAACAGTTCCATGAAATACCACGGATTTGGTTACTTTTCAATGCTTCTTTCCGCGAAATAGTCTTTGATTTATTGCGTTGAATCATTTAAAACAAATTTAACTCACTTAATGTCGAATGATGCACACGAGTTTTCGAAGGCAGGTCTGACTTCCTTAGGAATGACTTCCTGAGCGAAAAACTATAGGATGCAATCAAAAATCGTAAAAAGATTCAACTTACAATGTGGAATTTACGATATTTTGTATGTTTCTTTTTCTGACAATTGCATTTAGAAGTTCAAAAATGATCAAATTTAAGTCTTAGAAAGTAGCTTGGTAAAAAAAAAAAATCTGTATGGGACTGTTATGCGAGTAGATTTGAAAAAGGTTTCAAATATGGTCGATTAACTCCATAATGAACACATGATGAATAAAAATGGTGCTCTCGACCTTACCAATAACTTAATTTCGAAAATTTCAGGTCTTACGATTTATTATGACAACCTAGAAACGATTTTCGTTTATGCCGAAAGTGGTGATCACAATTTAAGAATGTATTCCAAAACAGGAAAAGCTGATTTTCTCGCTTACTTGTTTTTGCAGATGGGACTGTTATGAAAGTAGGGGCGGTAGAGTGTTGCAGCTAAACTGACTTCATGGTATATCCAAAAATCTAATAACGTATTCGTTTATATCCAGTTTTGCACCAGGTCACAACAAGTTTTGCAAATTTTGCTGTCATTTTTAGAAGTTTATGCGCTCAGTTTTGCATCCGTGATTCCCCAGATTTGATTTAAAATGGACGGTGGAACACTGAAGATTCGTTTGATCGAGGTAGCAAAACACTGACGACAAATTATGTTCGTTCTAGTATGGTAAACCTCAAAACTGGGCGAATGGAGAAAACGAATACGGTAAAAGTATCATATTTTCAATGTCATATCACCTACAATGGGAATGATGCTGTTTACAGCCTGGGCTGACCATACTGAGCTCTTCGATTATTTCTACATTTGTGCCACACTCTTTGTTAATGATCAATGGGAAAGGATTTTTTTGTCCCAGTGCTTAGCTCCCGATATAAAAACTATGTAAAGCACGTCTATATTTCATTTTTTTAATCACATTTTTGTGATCCCAAACACAGGGACTGAACCTTCTACTATTGGCATTGATTATGCTTCACAATGATCTTTGATCGAAAAGTTAATAAGTTATATAGCATATGACCAAGTTGTAAAAGCAACATTTCCATTATTTGTTATATCACATTAACAATACGATACCAAGAATTTTGGTTAAAATTTTAAGTCAGTTATGCTGCAAATACTCTACAAAGCACGAAAAAGTAGTACTTTTTACCTGCTTTGGTAAGTTCTTTTGTTTCCATGTTGTTAGAAGTGCGCGCTAACTTTATATGTGTGTGCAGTTGTTCGACCATTGTTTGTTTTCGTAGCAAAAAAAGAGATTTATCGTCATTATTTCTTTCATAACTCTTCAAGGAGTTGATGGCCCAATTTGGTGTCTTCAGATGAAAGTTGCATCATAAATTGAGCTATTCAATGGTATTTTTTGCAAAATATTCGGTGGTGCAGCCGGTACTTTTAGACGCCATTTAAAGTTTATTTACTACTTTTCATGTTGAAGGTCTTTATTTATTTTTTTCCAGCTATTTTATTTGGAAAGCTGATAAAATTTCAATGCAATTTGATGTGCTACTTTATAAATTCCGTTGAAAAATAACAGAGTTATGTAGCTTTGAAAAATGGTTATTTTTTATTGACAAAAAAATCTAACCGAAGCTAACTCAAAAAATAAAAATGATAGAAATCTGAAAAAATACATGTGTTTTTAAGTCGCAAAAATGAACCAAATTTTCAATTTTGGGGAAAATCTGAAGACCCCCGGCGCAAATTGTCAGATAATAAAAAAAAATCCCCAACTGTCAAATCACATACAAACCGACCGTACTGACTTTTTGGAACCAGAACGTCAGTTCCCCTTTGATTTCAATGGAACTTTGGAACCAAAACGTCAGTGCGGTACTGAAATGTCAGTTCAGAAATTTTCTTCTCTTTCAACCCCTTGCTCTTACCTGTATGCTTCCTGTGTAGATCAGGCCACCATTTCGTCGTCCGCTTGTTCACCAAAAGCATCCTGTTCTTGAAATTTTCGTAACTGCACGTTTTGTTTTCTATGCGGCGGAAAAGACGGCTGCTTTTCAAAAAAACAGCGGCTAACAAAATTAGTTTTCGCTAAAATCAAGCAAAATAACCTTTTTGCTATCGTGTTAGATAAACAACCCTTTTTGCTAATCGAAAGTAACACAGTATTTTTGCTAAGTGGAGCCTCAAAGGTTTTGTGTGTATAGCAGTTGGTTCGAATCTCATGTACACAGAAAGAATGCATGTTTTAAATCGTTTCCTCAAAAATATGGAGTAGGGCATGTGGTATCCCGAATTTGGTAACATATAACTTGCACCGATTACTCCCAGTTCAGTGTGTAGAAGAAGAGCACAAACGTGAGGTACATTTAACGGAGTGAAGTAAATTCGATTTATAGTTCTGTTGCGCAGTGCCGGATATTACAGGGCATAGCATCTTGACATTTGCTACAAATTTTACTTATAGTTTTATGTAAATCTCAGAGTCGGCGAAGTTTGTCATCATAGCTTGACACAATAGATAAGTTAAAAACCCAAGGCATATCCAGCATGATTAGTTTAACCATTGAATAACATGGGCGAAATCGAGGTTAGTTTATCAAAAAAAAAAATTTCGATATAAATTATAAATTTCTTTTTATTTGGAAGAAAATAAAGTTCTACAAACTTAAACTAGACACTTCAAGTAATTCAATGAAAACCAATGAAATATCCAATCGTTTCATTTTGAAAGTCGTTCAATTAAACGCCAGAGGGATCAACAATCAAGATAAATTTGATAATATTAAGTTGTTATTGGATCACATCACCGAAGAAATCCACGTTATTGTTATAGGAGAAACTTGGCTGAAGAATGAACGTACCAAACTAGCTCGTTTACAAGGTTACAAAGCTTTCTTTTCATGCCGAGAGGATAGTATCGGAGGAGGAATTGCTGTTTACGTGAAAGATCGCTTTGATTGTGATGAAATAAATAATCAACACGATAGTGGTTATCATCACATTCACATTCGCCTACAGGTCCGTGATATTAAAATGAACATCCACGCTGTTTACAGACCCCCGTCAAGCAATATAACCCACTTTTTTGAAAACCTAGAAGCAATACTATCTACTACCAATTCTAATGCGCAAATCAACAAGCACAGACACAGTCCAATACCTGGAACTTTTTAACAGCTTTAATTTCCAAATAACAAATACCCATGTTACAAGACCAGCAAGTAACAATATCCTAGATCATGTTGTTTGCTCCGATAATTTGCAATCCAATATAGTGAACGATACTATAGGTGTAGACATAGGCGATCATTGCCTCATTATTTCTTCAATATCCTTTAAACAAAAGGTGACCACACGCAAACTCCAAAAAGTAATAGTCAACAATGCAATGCTCAATCAGTTGTTCGCTGAAAAAGCTCTCAACCTTCAAGCTAACTCTTCAGAAGAACTTCTTGCCCAAATAATTTTGCTCTACCAAGAATTAAAGATTTAATGTTCAAGAACTGTAGAAGTAAATGCTAAAGTTAAAGGAACATGCCCATGGATGACAGTTGATGTTTGGGAATGGATGAAAATCAAAGATAATCTGTTTGCAAAACACAAAAGAAATCCATTCGACATAAACACACGTAACTTATTGCAACATGCATCACGAAAACTTAATCTGGTTAAGCAAATTGCAAAAAATGCTCATTACAGTAATTTGTTCAATGAATTCAACTGTAAAAATATGTGGAAATGCCTCAACAGCCTATCAGGAAATAAATCGGAAGAACATGACACATTAAAACTGATAGTTAACGGAAATCTTACTAGTCATGAAAAAACTGTTGCTGATACCTTCAATGCCTTCTTCAGTAGCATCGGCCCCCAGCTAGCCTCCACAATTACGAGCCAACGAAACGCCAATCGATTTGGAACCTTCTCGAATCTCCGTAATTCCATTTTCTTGGAACCAACTACCGAGACAGAAGTTGTCGTAAAGATAA
This sequence comes from Uranotaenia lowii, assembly GCF_029784155.1. Lineage (NCBI taxonomy): Eukaryota > Metazoa > Arthropoda > Insecta > Diptera > Culicidae > Uranotaenia > Uranotaenia lowii. The sequence continues at coordinate 272,925,834 of NC_073692.1, read as the reverse complement.
AAGATCTTGATTCTAACAAAAGCGCTGGACCCGATGGAATTCCCACACATTTTATAAAAAGCCACTATGAGTTTTTCTCGAAGTTGTTGCGAGATGTTTTCAATGAAACATACCAATTCATAAATCAGGATCCAAGGTTGAAGGGAACAATTACAAGCCGATTTCGATTTTGCCTGCTTTGAGCAAAATCCTCGAACAGTTACTGGTTACTAGAATTACAAAATTCTTCTCTACCCAAAGCGTTCTATACGACTGTCAGTATGGATTTCAAAAAGGTTCTAGTACGACAACATCCACTTGTGAACTTTTCTTAGATGTCTATAAATCCTTAGACCAAAAAAACCTCGCAGGACTTCTATTTCTCGACCTTGAGAAAGCTTTTGATACCATCGACCACGAAATGTTGATCGAAAAACTTGCATTCTATGGGATCAGAGGTAAGCCGTTAGAAATACTGGAAAGCTTTCTCACCAATAGGAGCCAATATGTGTCTGTAAATGGAGTTAAAAGCTGCAATCAATCACTGAGAGTTGAAATTCCTCAAGGCAGCAACCTTGGTCCCCTTCTTTTCCTAGTGTACATCAACGAATTGTCCAATCTCAATCTAATTGGTAAGCCACGTTTGTTTGCTGACGATACCTCTTTGTTTTACACTGGAAGAAGCGCTCACTCAATAATGGAAAGCATGCGTCAGGATTTAGAAGCATTGCGTAAATACTTTGACGAAAATCTCCTGTCACTAAATCTCGAAAAGTCCAAGTATACGATTGTAACTATATCCGGTAGATCTCAGCAGCCGCACGGAGATCTTACATTAAAATCGATACCTATAGAAAAATTGGAGAACTTTACATATCTTGGGCTGACAATCGATAGCAGACTGAAATGGATCAATCATATAAAGAAGCTGCATACAGAAATAAGTGCTACATGTGGTTTACTGTGGAAAGTGAAGAGGTTCGTCCCAAGAAAACAACTGTCATTGATGTACCAAGCTTTCGTTCAGTCGAAGCTGCAGTATCAAGTTTTTCTCTGGGGTGCATCAGCAAAAAGTCATTTAAAAAAGCTTCAAGCTGCTCAAAACCGCTGTTTGAAAGCTATTTACAACCGGCCTAGGATGTACTCTACGCGACTATTGTACTCGGAAGCGTTAAACTCAACGCTACCTATAAACGCTTTAAGAGAGTTTCAAGCCATTTTGATCGTCCACTCGCATCTGAATGATCAGCGAGCTCATCACAATGTTGTGTATGAGCAACCAAGCCACGAATACGGTCTTCGTAACCAAGCCACTATCTCTCTAAGCCGACCTAATTCTGAAATGACCCGGAAAGCATTCCCATACTACAGTAAACTTCTGTACAATCATCTACCAAGAGCTCTAAGAGATGAAACGAACAAAACAAAGTTCAAAAAAATGCTGAAGCGACACATCAGATTTAAGCTAGGAAGTTATTTCAATTAACGTTATATAAACTAACGTTAAAAAATCCCGATGATTCTAAGTATTGGGCCGCAGTCAATAAGCGCTTCCTTTAAAGAAATTTATCTCGCTGGAAGCAACGCAGAAACATACCTCCCACCATTCGTCTGTTTTGATTGGCACCAGCTGTTATTAGAAGTCTCACATTTTTTTTCTTAAAACTTCTTTCGTTTCCGCTGCCACCGCCGCCACCACCAAAAACCGCCCACACCATCGCCGCCACCCAACGCTTTCATCAACCACCGCCACCAATTGCTCACATCGATTTACCTAACTGAAAATTCACCACCATCGCTTTATGAGTAAAATTACATTGAATTTGAAAAGTGTTTATGATGTAAAAATGTGAAGTGAAAAACAATATTGTAAAACCATTTTTAGAAAAAAATCAAAAAATAAAGAATGGTGGAAGGTTTTGCGCCCACTGGAGAAGGACCTCACAGGAGGTACACTCCCGCGGGCTTTTCTCTGCTCATAGTAAAAAAAAAATTATTTGAAATTCGGAAGTTACTGCTGTTTGAACTTTTAGGACCGACTATTTCTGGGCCATGATATGTTAAGTGTGATATCTCAAGCGGCCTGTAAAATTATTAAAAAAGACATAAAGAACGAAAAATTTGACCAAATTACACACGATATATGTACGATGGCTACAACTAAGAATGTGAAGATCCAATGGATTCCCTCACACGTAGGAATTGACGGAAACGAAAATGCGGATATCTTAGCAAAACAAGGACTAGATGGACCAATATTACTGCAAAACAAATTACGACTAGAAGACGCATACAACAGATTCAAACTAGAGTCTTTGGAATCCACAAATCTATGGTACTAAAACATGGTACAACACGACAGAAAAGGAATGAAATTCTACGAATTTCAGTCGAACTTCTCCACTAAACCCTGGTACTGGAATATCGATTTCACATTATGATTGGAATCGATATTCCAATCTGCTCGAAATGATCCAAGATTTTAATGAAGAAAAATTGAGAGAAATTCTCAATTTCCTCGAAAAAGCACGATTGAAAATCTAAGCAGTTCAGAAAGGAAGTGGAAAACAAATGGAAAAAAGGAACATCCCTATTTTAACAACATGCAACACGACTGACAAAATTTTCGTAATAGTGGTGATATAGAGTACCAAACTCTCGGCCATCAACTCAAATACATACATACATAAGTGTGATGCGATTTGATGTTTACTGGGAAAACTTTTCTCAACTTACAATTATGTTTTCTCAGATGGATTTTCCGGAATTGTTTTGTAAAAACAACTTGATCCCCAGGAATTCCCAATCAAAGCAACTTGAACAGCGTTTTCAGTTTCTCCTTCGCCGCGTTGAGTATGTCAGGTTTAAGCGATTCACATACATTTTCATCAAATGTGGTTCATCGCATTGAATCGCATTCACCGCATTGAATCGTATTCACCGCATTGCATCGCATCGTATTCACTATGTCATCGGCCAAAGACGTTGGTACCATTTTTGACAAAAAGTTCAACTTTTCCCAGCATATTTCCACGACAGTAGCCAACATTTTCGCGGTTCTTGGCTGCATACGACGGAACACTCAGTGTTTAGTGACTTGTATTTATAGTCTGAAATCACTGTATTGTGCTCTTGTGCGTAGCATTCTCGAATTTGGAGGGCAAATTTGGGCTCCATATCAGGTGGTGCAATCGAAAAAAAAAAGAGAGTACATCGATGCTTCGTCAGATACGTTCTACGCCTGCTACGTTTGAACGACGCCCATAAACTTCCGAATGACGAACAACATTGCTTGCCACTAAATCTATCGACGCTGGCATCAAGGCGCGTTTTCTTACAACGACTCTTAATTTTCGAAATCTTGCAGAATAATGTAGATTGTCCAGAATTGTTATCTCTTCTGCCGTTTTATACTCTTCTAAGAACTACTCGATCCCAGGAATTGCTAAGGCTTTCTCATCGCCGAACTCAATACGATCAAAATAACCCTTTAGATGTAAATATTTTGTGTTAGATTTAATGAAGTTGCTAGTGAATTTGATTAAAATATTTCGAAATCTGTTTTCAAATCTAGAATAGGATAGTTTAATTTCTGTAACTAATTTGAAGCATCTGCAAATATTGTGAAATAAATAAAAATATATATATATATATATATATATATATATATATATATATATAATATATATATATATATATATATATATATATATATATATATATATATATATATATATATATATATATATATATATATATATATATATATATATATATATATATATATATATAGTATATATATATATATATATATATATATATATATATATATATATATATATATATATATATAATATATATATATATATATATATATATATATATATATATATATATATATATATATATATATATATACTATATATATATATATATATTATATATATATATATATATATATATATATATATATATATATATATATATATATATATATATATATATATATATATTATATATATATATTTATTTATTTCACAATATTTGCAGATGCTTCAAATTAGTTACAGAAATTAAACTATCCTATTCTAGATTTGAAAACAGATTTCGAAATATTTTAATCAAATTCACTAGCAACTTCATTAAATCTAACACAAAATATTTACATCTAAAGGGTTATTTTGATCGTATTGCGTTCGGCGATGAGAAAGCCTTAGCAATTCCTGGGATCGAGTAGTTCTTAGAAGAGTATAAAACGGCAGAAGAGATAACAATTCTGGACAATCTACATTATTCTGCAAGATTTCGAAATTAAGAGTCGTTGTAAGAAAACGCGCCTTGATGCCAGCGTCGATAGATTTAGTGGCAAGCAATGTTGTTCGTAATTCGGAAGTTTATGGGCGTCGTTCAAACGTAGCAGGCGTAGAAC